>NW_028226241.1:0-58058 GCF_052327205.1 Somniosus microcephalus | reverse complement strand
CCCCCCAGTCGCTCTCTCTCTACCCCCCAGTCGCTCTCTCTCTCTCTTCCAACAACAACATGCCCTCGAAAAAGCCTCGGCACCGCGGGCACTTCAGCTAGTAGCTATATGTATAAGACTACACTACCCAGCTGTATATATATTAAGACTACATTACCCATGAGGCACTAGGCTACCCACAAGGCAGCAGTCAAGATGGAAGCCTCTACAAATACTGTACCTAGTCCACATGGCTCGATAAAGTAACTAGCAAAAGCTAGCTGTGTTCATAATAAGAATGTCTATTTAAAATGAACATAAGAGTCCCTTTACTACAAGTTCCCGTTCTCATTGCACAATGCTAGATCTAAAATAGCCAATTCCTTAGTTGGTTCCTCGGCATACTGATCTGGAAAACTATCTTGTATACATTCCATGAATTTGCCCTCCACATTATCATTGTTGTTTGTGGGAGCTTGCTGTGCGCAAATTGGCTGCTGTGTTTCCTACGTTACAACAGGGAATACACTTCAAAAGTACTTCATTGGCTGTAAAATGCTTTGGGATGTTCTGAGGTCATAGAAGGCACCATAAATGCAAGCCTTTCTTTCTTTGCTGTAAGTGAGTGGGATTGATTTTACGCACATAATTTATATTGTGGCAGAACCACTGACTGACTCTGGCAAACTGTATATAATTCTCTTTAACGATGTTCTAACACCAGCCTAAACCTGTACCATTGTGTTAGGCATTACTGCGTTTTGTATGTAGGGTTTGCATTTAAGAGCGTGGGAAAACGCGGGCAAACGCGATGACGTCACGTCGTAAAGCATGGGACTGCCCAGGCAGTCCTCGTGGCATCTCCGTTGAGTAAAGACCTGTTTGATTGTTCTCTTGTGTTGATCTCAGTTATTTGTAGGAATTCGTTAATTCCTACATGGTGACCCCGTTTTTGTGAACGTTTTCACAAAAGAAGAGCACAGCATGGAAGCAAACGCCATTTCACTGAAGCTACCGCAGTTCTGGGAGCAGCAAGCGCCCTCATGGTTTATTCAGGTGGAGGCCCAGTTTGCCCTGAGGAACATCGATGCGGATCAGACCAAGTATCTTTATGTGGTCTCCGCACTCAACAGCTGTACCACCTCTCGGATCGTCAGCCTCCTCGAGAACCCCCAACAGAGCGCAAGTATGAAACCCTCAAAGCGCGGTTACTGCAGGTTTTCGGGCTCACGAAATCGGAGCGCGCCCGTCGATTACTCGCTATGCCCGGGCTCGGGGACTCCAAGCCTTCAGAGTTGATGAGCCAAATGCTCACACTCCTGGGCTCAGAACGGGAATGTTTCCTATTCCACGAGATTTTCCTCAGCCAACTGCCTGAACAGGTACAAGCTGCCCTGGCCAGATCTGAAGTTGAAGACTGCGCAACACTCACTGCGGAGGCTGACAAAATCTTCGCTGTAACTCGGCAGTACTGCACCGCCACGAGGCACCCATCCCCCGCAGACGCCGCCCCAGCTCGTCAGCCTGCTGGGCTGTGTTTCTACCACGCGCAGTTCGGCGCGAGGGCGAGGCTTTGCCGCCCTCCCTGCAGTTTTCACCAAAAAAAAACAACAACTGACACTGCGACCACCGAGGAACGGGTCTAACGGGCACCCCGCGGCCGCGATGGCGATCGGCAACGCGGGAAAATTGCTGTTCATCACCGATACTCTCTCCGGTTGTCGTTTTCTGTGCGACACCGGAGCGCAGTGCAGCATTTTACCCACGTCCGCCCTCGATGTGCAGACGGGGAATCACAGCCCCACCCTTGAAGCGGCCAATGGCGGAGCAATTCGGACCTTCGGCAGACGGCGAGTGGAGGTGTGCCTCGGGGGGCAACATTTTCACTGGGATTTCGTTACGGCCAAAGTTTCCAGCCCCTCCTCGGCGTGGATTTCCTGTGCGCCAACAGCCTCCTGGTCGACGTCAGGAACCGACGGCTGATCAACGCAACAACTTTTAATTCTCTTCCGTGTTACCGCAGTAACGCTCCGTCACACACCGTCTCCTGTGCATTCCCGACTCCTGATGAGTTCGCTCGCCTGCTCGGTGAATTCCCCGACCTGACAAGACCCACTTTCTCCTCCACAGCCACGAAACGTGGTGTGGAACACCACATCACCACCAACGGCCCCGGCGCCTGGAACCTGGCAAGATGGCGGTCACAAAGGCAGAGTTCACAACCATGGAACGGTTAGGGATTATTCGCCGGTCGAATAGTCCCTGGTCTTCACCCCTCCATATCATCCCGAAGCCTGGCGGCGGATGGTGGCCATGCGGCGACTATCGATGCCTAAACGACGCCACACTCCTGATCGGTACCCGATCCGCCATATCCAGGATTTCTCTGCCCATTTGGCAGGGAACACCGTGTTCTCTAAAGTCGACCTCGTCCGGGCTACCACCAGGTCCCAGTTCATCCACAAGATGTCCAGAAGACCACAGTCATCACCCCATTCGGCCTCTTCAAGTTTTTACGAATGCCGTTTGAGTTAAAGAACGCCGCCCAGGCTTTCCAATGCCTGATGGACTCCGTGCTGCGGGACCTCAAGTTCCTCTTCGCCTACCTGGATGACATTCTAATTGCCAGTCCTACTAAGGAAGAACATACCTGTCACCTACACACCCTTTTTCGACGCCTCAGCCAACACGGCCTGATTATCAACCGGCCAAGTGTCAGTTTGGCCTGCATCAAATTGACTTCCTGGGGCATCGCATCACCTCAGAGGGAGCGTTCCTTTACCTTCGAAGGTAGAGGTGGTGACATCCTTTCCACGCCCGCAGAACATAAAGGCCCTGCAGGAATTCCTAGGCATGGTAAACTTTTACCATCGTTTCGTGCCTAAGGCAGCACTACTCATGCAGCCCCTGTACGAGGCCTCAAGCGCAAGACTGGCAAGAACCCGGTAGACTGGACGGATGACATGGCCCGAGCGTTCGCCGACACCAAAAGCCGCCCTGAGAGCCAGCCTCCAGGACGCTGGATGGGCAGACAAGCTACCGTGGGTCCTGTTGGGCCTTCGCACGGCCCCCAAAGAAGGCCTTCACTCTTCATCAGCGGAACTCGTGTATGGTCAGCCGCTGCGAGTCCCAGGGGACTTCTTACCAACATCGACGGAGCCCTGGTCCGCGTCTGCCCAGCTTGCTAGTCACCAAGAGGCGGCCAGATGTTTCGCACCAGTGCCCACTTCGCACCACGGGCTGCAGAGGTCACACGTTCCCACAGAGCTTCACAAGGCTGAATACGTTTTTATTCGCCATGACGCACATAGGGATCCGCTCAAGGCCCCATATACCGGTCCCTTCCACGTGTTGGAAGCAGGGGACAAAACCTTCACGGTAGATGTCGGTGGTAAACCGGACCACATTTCGGTCGACCGCTTAAAGCCAGCACATTTGGACCTCGACCGCCCCGTCGAGACAGCACAACCGCCGAGACGGGGTCGGCCACCCATCGTCGTTACGGCAGACCAAGTGCGACCGCCCGCCAGACCGCCAGCCGCCCTGCAGCCTCTGCCTCGAGAGTACAGGAGTTGTTCTGACAGGCTCGTCAGACCCCCTCACCATTTGACTTTGTCCGTTATAGCGAATTCTGGGGGGGCGCATGTGGCAGAACCACTGAATGACTCTGGCTAACTGTATATAATTCTCCTTAACGATGTTCTAACACCAGCCTAAACCTGTACCATTGTGTTAGGCATTACTGCGTTTTGTATATAGAGTTTGCCTGTACGGGGCGTGGCCCCTTTAAGAGCGCAGGAAAACGCGGGCAAACGCGATGACGTCACGTCGCAAACCACGCAACTGCCCAGGCAGTCCTCATGGCATCTCCGTTGAGTAAAGACCTGTTTGATTGTTCTCTTGTGTCGATCTCCGTTATTCGTAGGAATTCGTTAACTCCTACAATATTATGCAACTACCCTCCACTCCCTGTATTTTGTTGGAGAAATCACCCTGCTTTTATTGGAAGACGTTGCTGTAGTTTCGATCAAAACAGAGAATAATGGTGAATGGTTGTTTTTTGGACTGGATGAATGTATACAGTGGTGTTCCCCAGGGGTCGGTTCTAGGACCACTGCTTTTCTTGATATATATTAATGACTTGGACTTGGGAGTACAGGGCGTAATTTCAAAATTTGCAGATGACACAAACTTTCTCTGCTCTAAGGAGAACAAGCCCAGCTTCTCCAGTCTATCCACATAACTGAAATCCCTCATCCCTGGAACCATTCTTGTCAATCTTTTCCGCACCCTCTCTAAGGCTTTCACATCCTTCCTAAAGTGCGGTGCCCAGAATTGGACACAATGCTCCAGTTGAGATTTGATGGAGGTGTTCAAAATCATGAGGGGTTTAGACAGAGTAGATAGAGAGAAACTGTTCCCATTGGTAGAAGGGTTGAGAACCAGAGAACATAGATTCAAGGTGATTGGCAAAAGAACCAAAGGCGATATGAGGAAAAACTTTTTTATGCAGCGAGTGGTTAGGATCTGGAAATGCACTGCCTGAAATGGTGGTGGAGGCAGACTCAATCATGGCTTTCAAAAGGGAGTTGGATAAGTACCTGAGGGGAAAAAATTTGCAGGGCTACGGGGAAAGGGCAGGGGAGTGGAACTAGCTGAGGTGCTTTTGAAGAGAGCTGGCACGGGCTCGATGGGCCAAATGGCCTCCTTCTGTGCTGCAACCATTCTATGATTCTATGAGTTCTGTTTGCTGTAGTTCGTAGTGACTCTTCTTAAATAAACTGTGTAGACTGTTTGCTGTAGTGTGCTGTTTAAATAGACTGTGTTTCTTGAGTAAGTAGACTTTGTTTTGCTGTAAAATAGACTGTTCGCTGCAAGTCCTGCTGTAAGTTCTGCACCACCTCCAACATATTGGCTAACACAGTGGTGTCAATAGATAGACACTCTATTAAAAATCTCCTCAAAACCTACTTAACCATCTTTTCCATAATCTCTCCAAATTTTATGACTGTTTACCTTCCGTGAAGAGCTTTGGGAGGTTTATTACATTAAAAGTAGTATATAATGTATATAGGATCCCAAATGCCATTTTAGGTGAGCTGCTGGAATACATGCTGTGCACTGTCCGACCGGTTCCACTGGCAATACAGGCGCAGAGGCCCCAGAGAGGAAAGTTTTATATTATTTTTCTGGATGCCAGAAGAAGCAGGAATGCTCCTCCGAGCCCAATAATAATTACCTGGGCCACTACCACCTTGGGCTCCTCCGCCCCATGATCGCGACACCCCCCTCCCAAACTTACCTTGCTGCCAGCCCAGCAGCCTCTGGGCCACCTGGTATTAGGTTGACCTGAATCCAGCAAGCTGCACCAGAGCACCCGATGGGCGCCCGTCGATTGCCCGTTCCATTTAAATGAGGCCGGGGCCCTGGCCTCTTTTCCCCTGGGACATGTGGGCTGCTGACACTTCACCGATCAGCCACCCAAAAGTTAAAGGTTAAAATCAACCACAGCACACTCAGCTTCACCTTCCTGAGTGTACTCTACTGCGAATCTCTGCTGCTGTTCTTATGGTTAAGTCAGGGGGAACCTTTTCCACACATTGAGTAATAGTTGTGTCCAATAGTTGAAGTGTACATTATGAATGGGTTCCAGAGACAATTATATGGATTTCTGGAAAGAGAATGGATTGAGGGATGTGGTGACAATGCATAGAGACAGGATTGTTCTATAAAAAAGTGACAGTCCATGTTAGTGGGAATTTTACCCAATGTGTTGAAGAAATGGAGCTGAATTACCTTTTCTTGTTCCATATTCTAGGTCCTTACATGAGCAGCCCGCTTGATTGGCACCACATCTGTAATGTATATACCTTTAAGGGGGCAACTACTTTTTACAGCTCATGTATACTGTAGTACCGGCAGTGACCACACCTGTATATAGCACTGAGTAGTAATCTGTATAGTTCAGTTCCAGAGTGAGCCACGTTGAGTAAACACCTGTTGTACCGTTCTCCTGCAGTCTTGTGTCTTACTACTGACAGACACAACATTGGCGACGAGGCAAATTCGATCCTACCTGCAACTCTGCATCACCTCCCAGGGATTCGTTCCTGGAGACCAGTAGATTGGAGGTCAAGGCCAGAGAAACGGGCGTCGTCCACGGTCAACCGCCCAGTCATCCAGCAGAGACTCGAGAATTGCGGGGGAGGCTGTTGAGAGAAAGGCTTGGCTTTCCAGTCGCGGTGGTCCAGCGAAACGGGCTGGCAACAGGTAGTGCGCAGACCCTTCCCGGACAGCGGCGGGCTAGAGCCCGACCGAGCGGCACAGCAAAGGGCCGACCAGCGTCGACGGGAGAGAGAGAGAGAGGGCAGAGCGCACAGGATGCAGCCAGTATTCAGGGGCCGAGCAGCGTCGAGGAGAGGGAGAGAGACGCGCAGAAACTCGCGAGGCGCCGCCATTGCCACGAGGACCGCCGAGAGCGGCGTTGGCAGCAGCGCAGGAGAAGCACGCGAAACCTACAAGGCGCCGCCATTGCCACGAGGACCGCCGAGAGCGGCGTTGGCAGCAGCGGGGGAGGAAGGAAAGCGCGGGAGATGCCATTTTAAGCCACACCCAAAATGCCGAAGAGTGGCAGTATCACCGCATTTGACAATGAAGTCGAAGATTGGACTACATATGTCGAACGAATAGAGGTATACTGCAAGGCAAATGAGGTGTCAGATGACAAGAAAGCGCCAGTATTGTTAAATTTAATGGGTGCAAAGACGTATGGCTTATTACGTAATCTAGTAACCCCAGCGAAGCCAGTGGAAAAGAGTTTTGGAGACATAGTGACGATACTACAGGAACATTTAAACCCCACACCGCTGCTGATAGCCGAAAGATTCGTTTCACAAACAGAACCAGCATAAGGATGAAAGCAATGCTGAATATTTAACAGAACTGCGCAAACTATCAAAACACTGCCAGTTTGGAACGGGACTGGCAGATACCTTAAGGGACAAGTTTGTGTGTGGGCTTCAAAGTGAAGGAACCCAGAAATGGCTTTTATCTGAAAAGGACCTTACGCTGGACAAGGCTTTCAGCATTGCATTATCATATGAAGCAGCAGCATGGGACGCTGCAGAGATACAACAGAGACCGCAAGAATATGGCACAAACGAAAAGTCATACAGAACAGAGAAGTGCTATCGCTGCGGCAGAACAACACACGACCACAATGATTGCTGGTTCAAAGACAAAGTGTGCAGACAGTGTGGAAAAGTAGGACACATAGCACAAGTCTGCAGGTCGGGAAAGAAAACCAGCAATAAGAAATCTCCAAAAGAAAAGTACAAGAAGGTACATAAGGTGACGGAGAACAGTTCAGACGAACAAAAGAGTGATACCGACTCCGAAAACAGGGAGCTGAGTTGTCTGAAACTACATAATGTGAGCAAAACGGAGGATCACCGAACCATTTGGGTCACTCTCAAGATAGCAGGATTCCAGGTAAAAATGGAATTGGACACAGGATCAGCCCTAACAGTCATAAACCGACTGGACTATGAGCGGCTATTCTCACACATACCCTTGAGAGACACAAAAATTATTTTGAAGACGTACACGGGGCAAAAAGTCTACCCCAAAGGAAAAATAAGGGTGACCGTTATATATAACGGTAAGGAAACACCAAAACTAGACCTATATATATTGCAAGATGGAGGACCACCATTACTGGGACGTGAATGGATCCGGAAAATACAACTGGATTGGCATTCCATAAAAGCACTGACTGTGGCTGCCAAAAAGGATGACGACGTCACACCTGGGCGACTGTCAAAGATCCTAACCGACGCGCAAGAAGTGTTCCAGCAAAGACTCGGAACACTAAAAGGCATGACAGCCACAATTAAAATCGAAGAAAACGCAAGTCCAAAATTTTTTAAGGCCAGACCTTATGCGATCCGCCCAGCTGTCGAAGCAGAGCTGGAGAGTTTGGAACGTTCAGGAGTACTGTCCAAGGTAGACTGGAGCGAGTGGGCTACACCCATCGTCCCTGTGATGAAAAAGCCATTGATCAGCACGCCTGGGGAACCAAGGAAGGTTCACATCTGTGGGGACTTTAAGGTAACAGTGAACCCAGTCCTTCACACCGTACAATATCCACTTCCGCGGATTGAAGATATTTTCGCCTCGCTATTTGGAGGGAGATGCTTCACTAAGATTGATCTGGCCCAGGCGTATCTGCAAATGGAGGTAGAAGAAGCATCAAAAAAATACCTCACAATCAACACCCATAAAGGTCTCTACCAATACAACCAGCATCAGCTCTGGCTATTTGGCAAAGGACAATGGAAAAAGTCCTGCAAGGGATCCCAGGGATCCAGTGTTATTTGGACGACATCCTGGTCACAGGCGAAAATGACAGTGATCACCTCGCCAACCTGGAGCAGGTGCTCACTAGATTGAAGGAATATGGGCTCCGAGCTAACCGCCCCAAATGCGAGTTTTTTAAAAAACAGATCTCGTATTGTGGCCACGTTATCGATAAAGAGGGGTTACATAAGTCCCCAGAAAAGATTGAGGCAGTAGTCAAGGCTCCAGCACCGGAAAACGTGTCACAACTGAGGTCGTTCCTCGGGCTGGTAAACTACTACCATAAGTTCTTGCCAAATTTGTCTACAATACTACACCCACTGAACACCCTACTGCAAACTGGAGTGCCATGGAAGTGGAGTGACGAATGTAAACGAGCTTTCCAGAAGAGCAAAACACTAATCACATCGAAAGAGGTATTGGCCCATTTCAACCCAGCAGTACCAATTCGGTTGGCGTGTGATGCGTCACCCTACAGCATTGGAGCGGTGCTGTCGCACAAATTCTCGGACGGCTCAGAGAGGCCAATGGCCTTTGCGTCACAATCACTAACCTCAGCCAAGCGTAACTACGCCCAGATTGACAGGGAGGTCCTCAGCCTAGTGTGGGGAGTGAAAAAGTTCAATCACTATCTGCACGGGCAGAAATTCACCTTGCTGGCTGACCACCAGCCTCTTGACTCCATTTTTAATCTGAAGAAGGGCGTTCCGGTGATGACTTCGCACGACTACAAAGATGGTCACTTTTTCTAGGGGCGCACCACTATGAGATTGAATATAAGGGCACGAAACAGCATGGAAATGCTGATGGGCTATCACGCCTGCCACTGCCTACTGCGGAGGAAGCACCAGCAGTGGATCCTGTCGAAATATTTCATTCGACTATAGTTGAACACCTACCTGTAACTAACGCTCGTATAGAAAAGGAAACCCGAAATGACCCGACACTGTCTCAGGTATATGATTTGGCGGTGAAGGGATGGCCAGCACATGGCGACTCACTGTTGCCAGCATTCTCGACAAGAAGAGAACAGCTGTCAGTGTGCCGGGGGACCTTGATGTGTGGATCCCGAGTGGTAATTCCACCCAAGTTAATGGATACAGTGCTCAATGAGCTTCATGAGGGTCATCTGGGAGGGGTAAAAATGAAAAGCCTTGCCAGGGCTTATGTGTGGTGGCCGGGAATCGATAAACAAATCGAGGACCTGACCAAGAGCTGCTCAGGATGCCAGAAAGTCCAAAATGCACCACCACATGCCCCTCTACACCCATGGGAGTGGCCCTCATCTCCATGGCAACGGGTGCATATTGATTTTGCTGGTCCATTCATGGACTCAATGTTTTTAATAGCCGTAGATGCGCACTCGAAATGGCCTGAGGTCATCAAAATGTCCTCCACCACCACGGAGAAAACTATTGCAGTCCTACGGACCATTTTTGCCAGGAACGGCTTGCCAGAACAGATTTGCTCCGATAACGAACCATAGTTTGTGTCCGAAGAGTTCCGGAGGTTTATGCAGAAGAATGGGGTAAGGCATTACACATCCGCCCCGTATCACCCAGCCACAAATGGATTGGCTGAGAGGTTCGTACAAACCTTTAAGAAGGCAATAAAGGCTATGTACAATGACAACATTCCGCTGCAGCATAAGGTGGACAATTTCCTGTTCGCCTACCGGAATGCGACACATGCAGTCACCAACCAGGCCCCGGCCATGATGTTCTTTAACCGAAGGTTAAGATCTCGCCTGGATTTGCTCAGACCAAACGTACGAAGAGATGTTGAGAGTAAGCAGTTCCAGCACATCCATGAAAAGCCAACAAGGAGCTTCAATGTAGGGCAACCAGTCTTGGCCCGCGACTACCGAACAGAAAAATGGCAGCCAGGAACGATATGCACACGGCAGGGCCCATTAATGTACACAATGGACGTTGGGGAGAACATCGTGAGATGCCATGCTGACCAGATCCAAGAGTCACAGGAACAAGTCGACCCCATGCCTCGCCCATACATACCTGGTGAGGAACCCGACGTACAGGTCGCATCTACCCCAGAAACAGTAGCATCGGAAGCTGATGACCCAACCGACGACAGGGTGCCAGAATCGCCTCCGCACCAAGAGCGAGACACTCAGGAAAGGCGCTATCCAGAAAGGATCAGAAAGCCTCCCCAAAGACTAAATATATAAATGGACTATTTTCAGCTAACGTTGTATGTTATAAGTGTTAATTGTAATTAGTTTGATATTTAATTGTTAAATGAGTGTTATGGTACTGTTAATCTAAAAGGGGAGGAATTGTAATGTATATACCTTTAAGGGGGGAACTACTTTTTACAGCTCATGTATACTGTAGTACCGGCAGTGACCACACCTGTATATAGCACTGAGTAGTAATCTGTATAGTTCAGTTCCAGAGTGAGCCACGTTGAGTAAACACCTGTTGTACCGTTCTCCTGCAGTCTTGTGTCTTACTACTGACAGACACAACAACATCCACCACCTTAAACATTCACTCCCTCCACCACCAGCGCACCATGGCTGCAGTGTGCACCATCTACAAAATGCACTGCAGCAACTCGCCAAGGCTTCTTCGGCAGCACCGCGACCTCTACCACCTAGAAGGCCTTTCACAACCACCGGACGTCCCAAAGTGCTTTACAGGCAATGAGGTACTTTTGAAGTGTAGTCACTGTTGTAATGTAGGAAACGCAGCAGCCCGCTTGATTGGCACCCCATCCACCACCTTAAACATTCACTCCCTCCACCACTGGCGTACCGTGGCTGCAGTGTGTTCCATCCACAAGATGCATTGCAGCAACTCGCCAAGGCTTCTTCGGCAGCACCTCCCAAACCCACAACCTCTTCCACCTAGAAGGACAAGGGCAGCAGGCGTATGGGAACACCATCACCTCCAAGTTCCCCTCCAAGTCACACATCATCCTGACTTAGAATTATATCGCCGATCCTTCATCGTCGCTGGGTCAAAATCCTGGAACTCCCTCCCTAACAGCACTGTGGGAGTACCTTCACCACACGGACTGCAGCGGTTCAAGAAGGCGACTCACCACCACCTTCTCAAGAGCAATTAGGGATGGACAATAAATGCTGGCATTGCCAGCGACGTCCACATCCCATAAATGAATTTTTTTAAATGAAGCCACAGGACTTAGTATCTATACTGCAAATCAGCTTACCTGAAAACTGGCCAAATTGTGAGCAAGTCACGGTCAGCACTTCGAGTATTTGGCAAACTTTTTTATAGGATAATATATAAGAAGATTTTAACATGTGTTGTTAGTTTATTCCAAGAATACTTTGAATTTAGAATGTGTTAACCTGTATGTCACTTTTCTCTTCAGAAATCTGTGGATCATCAGCTTGGTTGACCTTATGCAAAAGAAAAGAGGAGAGTCTGTTGAATGCTTAGTAAAATCTTGCATTGTAGGAACTAATGCAGCGCCATGTCTGGTGGGGATAATTGGAAATCCAGGCCTGAAACTGATGTCCCACCTTTGCTAGAGGTTGAGCCAGGTAAACCCAGATTGAATATTTGAGTAGTCAAATAAAAGTTTTGAGTTAAACTGATAGGATTGCATGGTGGAGTTGGTCAGCATGCTGTCCTTTTAGCTCTGGGATCTGGGTGTGAACCCAGCCCAGAAAGGTGGGTTGAAAGTCTTCTTTCTCTGCTCTTTGCAATGTTCTTAACTGAAATGAGATTGCGAGAGTGTCAACATAAACTGGTGATAAGCAGCGCAGCACTGAAATAGGCAACCTCACTCAGAAAGACCATAAGGATGCAGTCGGAGATAATCTCCTGATGTTGGAGTTAAAGTACATAGGCCGAACACCTCGAGTCTCTTCGCCGGGAGCAAGCAGAAGCCAAGCGCAAGCAGCGCAAGGAACACACGTCAACCCAAGCACCCCACCCACCCGCCCCTTCAACCACCGTCTGCCCCACCTGTGACAGAGACTGTAGGCCCCGCACTGGACTCATCAGTCACCTGAGAACTCATTTTTAGTGTGGCAGCAAGTCATCCTCGGTTCCGAGGGACTGCCTAAGAAGAAGAAGAAGACTTGGGTATATTTACCTCTGTTCATTAATATTAGTGAAAATGTTGATGTGAGTATAAAGCAGGAGAAAATATTTAATATTCATGCTGCCTTATGGGTTAATATGAATCATCAGCGGATCAGAGGAAAATACCCACTTGTTCGAACTGGAAGAGTTGGGGGACCTTCCCTTGACATCTAACCCATGCTATTTCTGACCTGGGAGTGCTGGCTGCCAAGTACCAATGTTTCATTTTCCATCATTTGCCTCAATGAGCAAAAAAGTACCCTCTCCCAAAATGTTGTTTAACAAGAAACGACATAGATCACACAATGCCATACTCGCCTGCCTTGGCCTCAATAAATGTTAGTTCCTGACTAGGAGACCAGGCATGGTTGAAGTTTTTTTAAATTGATAAATATTTTTTTTTGTAAATTGGATTCACTGCCTTTTTGAAACTAATAACCCCAGGGTGCACATAGGCTGCGCAGAGTGAATCGAGAGCAAATTACTCTAGGCCTGTGGGCATGGAGATCACGTTTACATTGTGGCACAAGGCCTGCAGTGTTTTTGGCTTTGAAATCGTCCAACTGCTGGGAATTCTTTAGTTCTCCTAATGCAATACAGAATCAATCAGTTCACCAAACTCACTCTGTTTTCACTCCGGCCCCAAAGTCGGTTGTAAATGCACCCTCAAGGATAAAGCCATTGCAGTGTGCTGTTCTGGAAAACCTCTTTAACGCGAATCATGTAATGGATACATTAGCCTTAGTGTAGCCCAGAGTGCCTAGGTTAATCTTTTAATTGCTTCTCCTTATTTTCCAGTATTTCTCCAATCTGCTCTCCCGACTCTTAAATTACATTAAATCCCTTTTGTTATTTCCTTTGTACTTTTGATTCACTTTCAGCTCATTTCTTCATTTTCTTTTAATGATTCCACTCGCTGTCAAAGCCCAGTTAACGTAAACCACCAGTTAAATAATTAATCCCAAACATCTTCAGTTTCAAGCAATGGATCTCTCATTAACAGTCCAGTGTTTGAAGATTTTAAAACCCACAATCTACACTTTGTCATGTCATTTGATTAGCCTTTCGCCACAGATTGATCCACTGATGATATCAAAATGTAAGGCCACAATCCCTGCCGGGCTGTAAATTGGCCGTAAACAGGAGGGTAGATTATTATCTAAATGGCAATAGATTGGGAGATGGGGAAGTGCAGAGGGACCTGGGTGTTCTTGTGCACCAGTCACTGAAGGAGAGCATGCAGGTGCAACAGGCGATTAAGAAGGCAAATGGTATGTTGGCCTTCATATCAAGGGGGTTCGAGTATAGGAATAGGGATACCTTACTACAGCTGTACAAGGTGCTGGTGAGACCGCATCTGGAGTATTGTGTACAGTTTTGGTCGCCCCATCTGTGGAAGGATGTTCTTGCCATGGAAAGAGTGCAGTGGCGATTCACCAGGCTGATACCTGGAATGGCGGGAATGACCTACGAGGAGAGATTGAATAGTTTGGGCTTGTACTCACTGGAGTTTAGAAGATTGAGAGGGGATCTCATCGAAACATATAAAATTATGGCAGGCCTGGACAGGCTGAATTCAGAGAGAATGTTTCCAATGGCAGGGGAGCACAGAACCAGGGGCTACAGTCTAAAAATAGCGGGCAAATCATTTAAAACAGAGATGAGGAAGAATTTCTTCACTCAAAGAGTGGTGAGCCTGTGGAATTCCCTGCCACAGAGGGCTGTGAAGGCTAATTCAATAAATATTTTCAAGAGAGAATTGGATATATTTCTGAAGGCTAAGGGGATTAAGGGTTACGGAGAAAAGGCGGGGACGGGGTACTGAACTGATAAGATCAGCTAAGATCTCAGACGAAGATCAGCCATGATCTCATTGAATGGCAGAGCAGGCTCGAAGGGCCGAATGGCCTACTCCTGTTCCTATCTCTATGTTTCTATGTTTCTATGTTGCACCATCTATAATGTAGGAGAGAGAGAGATTCAAGTTGCACAAACCAACCTATCTCTCGTCTAGTGGTTGATTGTGGGAAAATGAATGGCTTAACAAATTAGTACTTTTCTTCTTCACACTGAATCTCAAATCCTTCCCAGATAGCTATAGTTCAGTTCAAGCTAGCACACCTACCGAAAAAGTCAATGAAATGTACCTTACCCAAGCACCCGCTACTCTCCCGTAAGCCTCGGTAGGGTCAGCAGGCTATTCAGGAAGGGTAGCGTTCCAGCTGGGCCTGATTCTGTCCTCCCCCCAACGTCTACACACTTGTATTTCCAGCAAGGATCCTTGGATAACAATCAGATGTAGGGATATTGCCCCATTTCCCCCCCCCCCCCGCCCCCCGCTGCCTAACCAAGATGGCGGAGAGGCTTTTTATTGCACCATTCCAGCTGAGGTCAGTGAACTCTGCACAGGCCAGAAATTGAATCTGGAGCCGTCCTGCTTTTGCGTGGCTGAATCACTCACTGCCTTAAATAACGGAGTCATGAGGAGAGCCCCCCTGCTCTATTTTGATTCAAAGCATTCTCCTCTTCTCCTGTTTTTGTTACTCTGAACTAGAACATCCACTCCTTCTTCAGGAGAAGTCCATCATAGTGGGAAAGGCACCAGAAGTTGGGACAGAGCCTGGGTGTGCCGGGTTTCTACCCCTTCACAGCTGGAATGACAAATTCTGCTGGAAGGGGCCAGGAACTTCGTCTGCCCACCTGCTTACATCCATAACTTCAGTTCGCAGCAGTCCTGGACTTTCTCGGGAATCTTGCCAGATATGCCATCATAAGGGCCAGCAAGTACATACGTAGTACAGTAAACTCTTTCTTATCCGGCACCTACGAGACCAGGGTGGTGCCGGTTGATGAAAAATTCTGGATAACAGAGAGGTATACCTACCAAGGCAATTTTTAACACAAAAAAAATAAAAACCGCGGGAGACTCGGACTCGGCAAAAACGAGTGCTGGATGGATTCAGCAAGATTACTGGTTATCTATCTTGCCGGTTATTAAAGTATTCCGGATGATTAATGTTGCGTCCGTGTATAATAAGACACAGACTGCGGAGAATGGTACAACAGGTGTTTACTCAACGTGGCTCACACTGCAACTGCCTGTACAGATTACTACTCAGTGCTATATATAGGTATGGTCACTGCCGGTACTACAGTATACATGAGCTGTAAAAAGTAGTTCCTCCCTTAAAGGTATATACATTAAAATTCCTCCCCTTTTAGATTAACAGTACCATAACACTCATTTAACAATTAAATATCAAACTAATTACAATTAACACTTTTAACATGCAACATTAGCTGAAAATAGTCTATTTCTTTATTCAGTCTTTGGGGAGGCTTCCTGATCCTTTCTGGATAGCGCCTTTCCCGACTGTCTTGCTCTTGGTGCGGAGGCGATTCTGGCCCCCTGTCGTCGGTTGGTTCATCAGCTTCCGATGCTACTGTTTCTGGGGTAGATGCGACTTGTACGTCGGGTTCCTCACCAGGTACATATGGGCGAGGCATGGGGTTGACTTGTTCCTGTGACTCTAGGATCTGGTCAGCATGGCATCTCATGATGCTCTCCCCAACGTCCACTGTGTACATTAGTGGGCCCTGCCGTGTGCATATTGTTCCTGGCTGCCATTTTTCTGTTCGGTAGTCGCGGGCCAAGACTGGTTGCCCTACATTGAAGCTCCTTGTTGGCTTCTCATGGATGTGCTGGAATTGCTTACTCTCAACATCTCTTCGTACGTTTGGTCTGAGCAAGTCCAGGCGAGATCTTAACCTTCGGTTAAAGAACATCATGGCTGGGGCCTGGTTGGTGACTGCATGTGTCGCATTCCGGTAGGCGAACAGGAAATTGTCCACCTTGTGCTGCAGCGGAATGTTGTCATTGTACATAGCCTTTATTGCCTTCTTAAAGGTTTGTACGAACCTCTCAGCCAATCCATTTGTGGCTGGATGATACGGGGTGGATGTGTAATGCCTTACCCCATTCTTTTTCAAGAAACTCCGGAACTCTTCGGACACAAACTGTGGTCCGTTGTCGGAGCAAATCTGTTCTGGCAAGCCATTCCTGGCAAAAATGGTCCATAGGACTGCAATACACACAGAATCACACAGAAACCCCACAGTGCAGATAGAGGCCATTTCGGCCCATCGAGCCTGCACCGACACATATCCCACCCGATCCCCGTAACCCCTACACCAACACATATCCCACCCTATCCCTGTAACCCCACGTATTTAATCCCCCTAACACTAAGGGTCAATGTATCATAGCCAATCAACCTAACCCGCACATCTTTGGACTGTGGGAGGAAACCGGAGCACCCGAAGGAAACCCACGCAAACACGGGGAGAATGTACAAACTCCACACAGACAGTCACCCGAGGCCGGATTCGAACCCGGGTCCCTGGCACTGTGAGGCAACAGTGCTAACCACTATGCCACCATGCACCAATAGTTTTCTCTGTGGTGGTGGAGGACATTTTGATGACCTCAGGCCATTTCGAGTGCGCATCCGCGGCTATTAAAAACACTGAGTCCATGAATGGACCAGCAAAATCAATATGCATCCGTTGCCATGGAGATGAGGGCCACTCCCATGGGTGTAGAGGGGCCTGTGGTGGTGCATTTTGGACTCTCTGGCATCCTGAGCAGCTCTTGGTCAGATCCTCGATTTGTTTATCGATTCCCGGCCACCACACAAAGGCTTTTCATTTTTACCCCTCCCAGATGACCCTCGTGAAGCTCATCCCTTAACTTGGGTGGAATTACCACTCGGGATCCACACATCAAGGTCCCCCGGCACACTGACAGCTGTTCTCTCCTTGTCGAGAATGCTGGTGAGTCGCCATGTGCTGGCCATCCCTTCACCGTCAAATCATATACCCGAGACAGTGTCGGGTCATTTCAGGTTTCCTTTTCAATACAAGCGTTAGTTACCGGTAGGTATTCAACTATAGTCGAATGGAATATTTCGACAGGATCCACTGCTGGTGCTTCCTCCGCAGTAGGCAGTGGCAGGCGTGATAGCCCATCAGCATTTCCATGCTGTTTCGTGCCCTTATATTCAATCTCATAGTGGTGCGCCCCTAGAAAAAGTGACCATCTTTGTAGTCGTTGCGCAGTCATCACCGGAACGTCCTTCTTCAGATTAAAAATGGAGACAAGAGGCTGGTGATCAGTCAGCAAGGTGAATTTCTGCCCATGCAGCTAGTGATTGAACTTTTTCACTCCCCACACTAGGCTGAGGGCCTCCCTGTCAATCTGGGCGTAGTTACGCCCGGCTGAGGTTAGTGATCGTGACGCAAAGGCTATTGGCCTCTCTGAGCTGTCCGAGAATTTGTGCGACAGCACCGCTCCAACGCCGTAGGGTGACGCATCACATGCCAACCGAATTGGTAATGCCGGGTTGTAATGGGCCAATACCTCTTTTGATGTGATTAGTGTTTTGCACTTCTGGAAAGCTCGTCTACATTCGTCACTCCACTTCCATGGCACCCCAGTTTGCAGTAGGGTGTTCAATGGGTGTAGTATTGTAGACAAATTTGGCAAGAACTTATGGTAGTAGTTTACCAGCCCGAGGAACGACCTCAGTTGTGACACATTTTCCGGTGCTGGAGCCTTGACTACTGCCTCAATCTTCTCTGGGGACTTATGTAACCCCTCTTTATCGATAACATGGCCACAATACGAGATCTGTTTTCTAAAAAACTCGCATTTGGGGCGGTTAGCTCGGAGCCCATATTCCTTCAATCCAGTGAGCACCTGCTCCAGGTTGGCAAGGTGATCACTGTCATTTTCGCCCGTGACCAGGATGTCGTCCAAATAACACTGGGTCCTTGGGATCCCTTGCAGGACTTGTTCCATTGCCCTCTGCCAAATAGCCGGAGCTGATGCTACCCCGAATACCAGCCGGTTGTATTGGTAGAGACCTTTATGGGTGTTGATTGTGAGGTATTTTTTTGATGCTTCGTCTACCTCCATTTGCAGATACGCCTGGGCCAGATCAATCTTAGTGAAGCGTTTCCCTCCAGATCGGGAGGCGAAAATATCTTCAATTCGCGGAAGTGGATATTGTACGGTGTGAAGGACCGGGTTCACTGTTACCTTAAAGTCCCCACAGATGCGAACCTTCCTTGGTTCCCCAGGCGTGCTGCTCAATGACTTTTTCATCACAGGGGCGATGGGTGTAGCCCACTCGCTCCAGTCTACCTTGGACAGTACACCTGAACGTTCCAGACTCTCCAGCTCTGCTTCGACGGCTGGGCGGATCGCATAAGGTACCGGTCTGGCCTTAAAAAATTTTGGGCTTGCGTTTTATTCAATTTTAATCATCGCTGTCATGCCTTTTAGTGTTCCGAGTCCTTGCTGGAACACTTCTTTCGCGTCAGTTAGGATCTTTGACAGTCGCCCAGGTGTGACGTCGTCATCCTTTTTGTCAGCCACAGTCAGTGCCTGTATGGAATGCCAATCCAGTTGTATTTTCCGGATCCATTCACATCCCAGTAATGGTGGTCCTCCATCTTGCAATACATACAGGTCTAGTTTTGGTGTTTCCTTACCGTTATATATAACGGTTACCCTTATTTTTCCTTTGGGGTAGACTTTTTGCCCCGTGTACGTCTTCAAAATAATTTTTGTGTCTCTCAAGGGTATGTGTGAGAATAGCCGCTCGTAGTCCCATCGGTTTATGACTGTTAGGGCTGATCCTGTGTCCAATTCCATCTTTACCTGGACTCCTGCTAACTTGAGAGTGACCCAAATGGTTCGGTGATCCTCCGTTGTGATCACATTATGTAGTTTCAGACAACTCAGTTCCCTGCTTTCGGAGTCATTATCACTCTTTTGTTCGTCTGAACTATTCTCCATCATCTTATGTACCTTCTTGTACTTTCCTTTGGTAGGTTTCTTATTGCTGGTTTTCTTTCCTGACCTGCAGACTCGTGCTATGTGTCCTACTTTTCCACACTGTCTGCACACTTTGTCTTTGAACCAGCAATCATTTTGGTCGTGTGTTGTTCTGCTGCAGTGATAGCACTTCTCTGTTCCATATGACATTTCGTTTGTGCCATATTCTTGCGGTCTCTGTTGTATCTCTGCAGTGCCCCGTGCTGCTGCTTCATATGATACCGCAATGCTGAAAGCCTTTTCCAGCGTAAGGTCCTTTTCAGATAAAAGCCGTTTCTGGGTTCCTTCACTTTGAAGCCCACACACAAACTTGTCCCTTAAGGTATCTGCCAGTCCCGCTCCAAACTGGCAATGTTTCGATAGTTTGCGCAGTTCTGTTAAATAATCAGCATTGCTTTCATCCTTATGCTGGTTCCGTTTGTGAAACTTGAATCTTTCTGCTATCAGCAGTGGTGTGGGGTTTAATGTTCCTTTAATATCGTTACTATGTCTTCAAAACTCTTTTCCATTGGCTTGGTTGGGGTTACTAGTTTCGTAATAAACCATACGTCTTTGCACCCATTAAATTTAACAATACCGACGCTTCCTTGTCATCTGGCACCTCATTTGCCTTGCAGTACACCTCTATTCGTTCGACATATGTAGTCCAATCTTCGACTTCATTGTCAAATGCGGTGATACTGCCACTCTTCGGCATTTTGGGTATGGTTTAAAATGGCGTCTCCCAATGGCTTAAAATGGCATCTCCCACGCTTTCCTTCCTCCCCCGTTGCTGCCAACGCCGCTCCCGTCGGTCCTCGTGGCAATGGCGGTGCCTCGCGGGTTTCTGCGCGTCTCTCTCTCCCTCTCTCCGATGCTGCTCGGCCCCTGAACACTGGCTGTGCCCTGTGCACTCTGCCCTCTCTCTCTCTCCCCCGTCGACGCTGCTCGGCCCTTTGCTGTGCCGCTCGGTCGGGCTCTAGCCCGCCGCTGTCCGGGAAGGTTCTGCGCACTGCCTGTTGCCAGCCCGTTTCGCTGGACCACCTCAACTGGAAAGCCAAGCCTGGCTCTCGACAGCCTCCCCCGCAATTCTCGAGTCTCTGGCCTTGACCTCCAATCCACTGATCTCCAGGAACGAATCCCCGGGAGGTGATGCAGAGTTGCAGGTAGATTCAAACTTGCCTCGTCATCAATGTTGCGTCCGTGTATAACAGGTGTTTACTCAACGTGGCTCACACTGCAACTGCCTGTACAGATTACTACTCAGTGCTACATACAGGTGTGGTCACTGCCGGTACTACAGTATACATGAGCTGTAAAAAGTAGTTCCTCCCTTAAAGGTATATACATTACAATTAAGTGCCGTTTAAACAAGAGTTTACTGTACCTGGGGTGCATGTGGGCCCCGCCAGGAAGAAATTGAACGGGGGTGTCAGAGGGCTTCGTTGCCCTTTGATTCGGAGTCCGGCAGTGATGGAACAAAGCTACAAAAGGGAAGTGGACCTCAAACTTTCAGCCCCACTGGCCTGTGGCTCCCCTTCTCGGAGTGGCGGGTGGTACTCTGAGATTCCGTGAGCGCGAGTGGGTGGGCGCCCCATTGCGGTGCAGGTGTCCACCTCTTATTTTGGTAATGACCCTGTCCCTGGGATTAAAGCTAGGCCATTCAGGGATGATGTCAAGAAGCACTTTTTCACACAACGGATAATGGAATTCTGGAACGTTGTTGAGTCCAGGTCAATTGAAAATTTCAAAACTGTGATTGATAGATTTTTGCTAGGCAAGGGTATTAAGGGTTGCAAAACTAAGGCGGGTAGATGGAGTTAAGATACAGATCAGCCATGATCTAATTGAATGGTGGAACAGCCTTGAGGAGCTGAACATCCTACTCCTGTCCCTATGTTCCTATTTGGGGCATGGTCATGGTGTCGCCAAAGTGGTCGGTTTAAGTTTCACCCCGCTGCAAACACTATCACCAGAATTTCAACCCTGCTGACTGCATTTGCCTCTTTCTACCAATGCTCTCACTTTGCAGTCCTTTCTGAGTTGCCATGTTTTTCATTGTTGCTGATTTCACAGGTCTTACACTAGATGTCCTCTCGGGTTCAGTAACGCTAGTCACTCCTGTAAGCAGAGTGTGCCTTTACTGTCCAACATTTGGTTAAACGACAGTGTGACTTGGGGATCATCACATATAACCCTTGTTGCGTCTATGAAGACGATGATCTCGGCTGTGCCTTCAGGTGCATTCTCCTATCTTTACGGAAGGCAGATTGAAAAGTGCTCCAGCAAAACAAGGTATAAGTGTAAACCAACAAAGTAGTTTCTTTTACATAAAATACATGAATGAACTGAACACAGTTTTTACAGTGAGGTTCATCGATTTCCTACCGTTCCTTGTATATGTAAAGTAATTAAATGCACCTCTGCCAGTGGCAGAAGGGTCGGTAACTGGAGGACACAGATTGAAGGTGATTGGCAAAAGAACCAGAGGCGACATGAGGCAACATTATTTTTACACAGCGAGTTGTTGTGATCTGGAAATCACTGCCTGAAACGATGGTGGAAGCAAATTCAACAGTAACATTCAAAATGTAATTGGATAACTATCTGAAGGGAAAAAATTTACAGGGCTATGAAAGAGCAGGGGAGTGGGATTAATTGGATAGCTCTACCAAAGAGCCAGCACAGGCATGATGGGCCAAAGGCCTCCTTCTGTGCTGTATCATTCTATGATTCTACCGCTGTTCAAGGCGAAAACAAACTTTCAAGCTGTCTGTTGCTAAGCTAATTGTCACTGTATTTAGGTCGTCGTCGTACGTGTCTTCACACTGTTCCCTTTGGGGAACTGTATGAAGTGGTGGAAGGATTTCTGGCCGCGTTAACGCTCCTTCTGTGACCGTAACCGTCTTCGTACCAGCCATTAGGGTGGTTAGTCCTATGGTGAGAGGGTTTTACGGGCTCCCACAACCCATACGAGGGGGGGTGCCACCCACACCCACAGACGCAAGTATCCCGCTGGATGTCAACCCAGAATTTAGAGCCGGAGCTCCGACTCCACTTGCCGGGACTGTCTGGAGCGGGGTTCGAAACCCTACACTTTCTGGCCCAGCGGTGGGGATGCTACTGCTACGCCAAAGGCCCACTCCTACTGTATTTAGGTTATAAGCAGTATGGATTAGCTCTCTCGTACTGGAGTCTCTGTCTCTGACTGGCTAGACATATTCTCCACTTTCTGTCCTGAGTTTAGTCCCGTCTCTCTTGAGCATTTTGTATTCATGTGCATTTTCCTCTACTGATTGGTGCTGGTTTGTTCAGTCTCTGTTCCCTTCTATCTCTTCTTCCCCTTTTGTCTTTTGGCGATAAGTGGGGTGTATCTCCACAATGTGTTTTCTTGCCCCTCTTATTTATTCCTATCAGTTAATTGCTTTATAATTCTGATTCCAACTTTTCTCTATATAGCAATATTTCTCTAAGGGCTGCTCCCTTTACAAATCTGAATTAACATTCCTTGATTCAACCTATCTGTTTCTTGGCTTCACTTTAACTTTCATTTGTGTTTTTTGGCCTCTGTTTCCTACCTCAGGTATCCCAGCACATCCTTCCCCTACCCCTCTTCCTGAGTTGAGTCTCTCCAGGGCACATCTACTGGAAGCATACATTCAGCTTCCCCGTAGGGAGGAGAGAAACTATTTCAGTGGTCAATGAGTTTGACCTTTCTGTCTTCATTGATATACTGTGACGTTTGTCAAATAATGCCAATAATTTTTACTGGTTCGGTGGGTCATTACTGCCTTTAATTCTGTATTTTCAAGACACTTGGGTTCAGGCGTACCTTGGCGGCGAGAGATGCTAAAGTCTGAGGAGTGGCTCGCAGAAGTTTCTTCAACATGGCCGCGCCAGTCCATATTCATTAGTCGGCTGTAGCACCAATTAAAACTAGAGATGCATTTCCCAAAGTTATGCCCGCCTCTCACCCTAACCCATCTGGTTTGCTTCCCAATTGGTAACCATGCCAACCAATGCAGAATTTAAGGGGCACAACAATCGGAGGTAGGCCTGCAAGCTGTAAGTTATAGAAACATAGAAGATAGGAGCAGGAGTAGGCCATTCAGCCCCTCGAGCCTGCTCCGCCATTTAATGAGATCATGGCTGATCATCCAAATTCAGTACCTGTCCCTGCTTTCTCCCCATATCCCTTGAGCCCCTTAGCCTTAAGAAATATATCCAACTCCTTCTTGAATATATTTAATGAATTGGTCTCAACTGTCTTCTGTGATAGAGAATTCCACAGGTTCACCACTCTCTGATGAGGAAATTCCTCCTCACCTCAGCCCTAAATGGCTTACCTCTTATCCTTAGACTGTGACCCCTGGTTCTGGACTCCCCTGCCATCGGGAACAGCCTTCATGCATCTAGCTTGTCTAGTCCTGTTAGAATTTTATAAGTTTCAATGAGATCCCCTCTCATTCTTCTAAACTCTAGCGAATATAAGCCTAATCGGCCCAATCTCTCTTCATACGTCATTCCTGCCATCCCAGGTATCAGTCTGGTGAATCTTCGCTGCAATCCCTCCATGGCAAGAACATCCTTTCTCAGATAAGGCGACCAAAACTGCACACAATACTCAAGGTATGGTCTCACCAAGGCCCAGTACAACTGTAGCAAGACATCTTTGCTCCTGTACTCGAATCCTCTCGCTATGAAGGCCAACATACCATTTGCCTTCTTAACCACCTGCTGCACCTGCATGCTTACCTTCAGCGACTGGTGCACAAGGACACCCAGGTCTCGTTGCACTTCCCCTTTTCCCAATCTATTGCCGTTCCGATAATAATCTGCCTTCCTGTTTTTGCCACCGAAGTGGATAACCTCGCATTTATCCACATTATACTGCATCTGCCATGCATCTGCCCAATCGCCCAACCTGTACAAATCGTACTGGAGTTTCTCTGCATCCTCCTCACAGCACACATGCCCACCCAGCTTTGTGTCGTCTGCAAACTTGGAGATATTACATCTAGTTCCCTCGTCTAGATCATTAATATATATTGTGAATAACTGGGGTCCTAGCACCGATCCCTGCGGTACCCCACTAGTCACTGCCTGCCACTCGGAAAAAGACCCATTTATTCCAACTCTTTGCTTCCTGTCTGCCAACCAGTTCTCTATCCAAGTCAGTACCTTGCCCCCAATCCCATGTACTTTAACTTTGCACGCTAGTCTCTTATGCGGGACCTTATCGAAAGCCTTCTGAAAGTCCAAATACATCACATCCACTGGTTCTCCCTTATCTATTCTACCAGTTACATCCTCAAAATATTCCAGTAGATTAGTCAAGCATGATTTACCTTTAATAAATCCATGTTGGCTTTGCCCGATCCTGTCACTGTTTTCCAAGTGCTCTGCTATTACATCTTTTATAATGGACTCTAGCATTTTCCCCACTACCGATGTCAGGCTTACCGGTCTATAATTCCCCTTTTTGTCTCTACCACCTTTTTTAAATAGTGGGGTTACATTAGCTACCCTCCAATCCATGGGAACTGTTCCAGAGTCTATTGAATTTTGGAAGATGACCAGCAATGCATCTACTATTTCTTAAGTACTTCCTTAAGTACCCTAGGATGTAGATTATCAGGCCCTGGGGATTTATCGGCCTTCAATCCCATCAATTTCCCTAACACCATTTCCCTACAAATACTGATTTGATTCAATTCCTCCCTCTCATTAGACCCTATGTTCCCCGACATCTCTGGGAGGTTATTTGTGTCCTCCTTTGTGAAGGCAGAACCAAAGTATGTATTTAATTGGTCTGCCATGTCTTTGTTCCCCATTATAAATTCCCCTGATTCTGACTGCAAGGGACCTATGCTTGCCTTCACCAATCTTTTTCTCTTCACATATCTATAGAAGCTTTTACAGTCAGTTTCTTTGTTCCCTGAAAGCTTACTCTCATACTCTATTTTCCCCCTCTTAATTAATCCCTTTGTCCGCCTTTGCTGAATCCTAAACTGCTCCCAATCCTCAGGTTTGCTGCTTATTCTGGCCAATTTATATGTCCTCTCCTTGGATCGCATGCTATCCCTAATTTCCCTCGTTAGCCAATGTTGAGTCACCTTTTTTGTTTTATTTTTATGCCAAACTGGGATGAACAAATTCTGTAGTTCATCCATGTGATCTTTAAATGTTTGCCATTGCCTATTCACCATCAACCCTTTAAGTAACATTCCCAATCCATCCCAGCCAACTCACACCTCATACCATCGTAGTTTCCTTTATTTAAATTCAGTACCCAAGTCTCTGAATCAACTACTTCACTCTCCATCTTAATGAAGAATTCCATCATATTATGATCGCTCCTCCCCAAGGGGCCTCGCACAACAAGATTGCTAATTAATCCTTTCTCATTACATAATACCCAGTTTAAGATGGCCTGATCTCTAGTTGGTTCCTCGACATATTGGTCCAGGAAACCATCCCGTATAAACTCTAGGAATTCCTCTTCCACAGTATTGTTACTAATTTGGTTAGACAAATCTATATGTATATTAAAGTCACCCATGATAACTGCTGTGCCCTTATAGCACGCATCTCTAATTTCCAATTTAGTGCCATCCCCAACCTCAGCATTACTGTTTGGGGGTCTATATACAACTCCCACTAATGTTTTCTGCTCCTTGGTATTTCTCAGCTCTACCCATACAGATTCCACATCATCAGAGCTAATATCCTTCCTTACTATTGTGTTAATCTCCTCTTTAACCAGCAATGCTACCCCACCACCTTTTCCTTTTTGCCTGTCCTTCCTGAATATTGAATACCCCTGGATGTTGAATTCCCAGCCTTGGTCACCCTGGAGCCATGTCTCCGTAATCCCAATTGTATCATATCCGTTTACATCTATTTGCACAGCTAATTCATCCACCTTATTATGAATGCTCCTCGCATTAAGGCACAAAGCCTTCAGGCTTGTTTTTTTAACATTCTTAGACCTTTTAGAATTATTGTTTACTGCGGCCATGTTTGATTTACACCCTTGATTTCTCTGACTTCCACTTTTGCTTTTCTCCTTCCTGTCTTTTGCTTCTATCCTAGCTTCCCTTTCCTTTGTCTCCCTGCACAGGTTCCCAACCCCCTGCCATTTTAGTTTAAACCCTCCCCCAGAGCACTAGCAAACACTCCCCCTAGGACAGCAGTCCCGGTCCTTCCCAGGTTCAATCCGTCCAGTTTGTACTGGTCCCACCTCCTCCAGAACCGGTTCCAATGTCCCAGGAATTTGAATCCCTCCCCCTTGCACCATTCTTCTAGCCATGTATTCATCTGAAATATCCTTCTATTTCTACTCTGACTAGCACGTGGCACTGGTAGCAATCCTGAGATTACTACCTTTGAGGTCCTATTTTTTAATTTACCTCCTAACTCCCTATATTCAGCTTTTAGGACCTCATCCCATTTTTTACCTATATCGTTGGTACCTATATGCACCACGACAACTGGCTGTTCACCCTCCCCCTCCAGAATGCCCTACAGCCGCTCCAAGACATCCTTGACCCTTGCACCAGGGAGGCAACATACCATCCTGGAGTCTCGTTTGCGGCCGCAGAAACGCCTATCTATTCCCCTTACAATAGAATCCCCTATCACTATAGCTCTCTCGCTCTTTTTCCTCCCATCCCGTGCAGCAGGACCACCCACGGTACCAGGAAGTTGGCTGCTGCTGCCTTCCCCCGATAAGCCATCCTCCCCAACAATATCCAAAGCGGTATATCCAGTACGGTTAAATGTTAGGGTGGCATAATTAACAGGCATCTCCATATGTTTATGATCATCATCTCCCGGGCATCCAGTTGCTCAGGTTGTCCATGCCTTTGGTCCCACCCAGGCAAGTATTGCTCAGGAAATGGGGGGGGGGAACAAACTTCACCCCGCAGAGGGAAGCAGCCAATGGGCAATGACAGCAGCAACTTGCACTGATATGAAAACATCCCAAGGTGCTTCACAGCAGCGTTACCAAACAACATTTGACACCGAGCTGCACAGGGAGAGGTTAGGGCAGGTGGTGAAAAAAACTTGGTCAAAAGAGGTAGGTTTTAAGGAGGAGAGAGAGGCGGAGAGGATTAGGGAAGGAATTCCAGAGCCTAGGGCCGAGGCAGCCGCCAATGGTGGACCGATGAAATTCGGGGAATGCGCAAGAGGCCAGAATTGGAGGTGCGCAGAGATCTCGGGGTGGGGGGGGGGTTGTGGGGCTGGAGGAGGTTACAGAGGTAGGGAGGGGGTGAGGCCATGGAGGGATTTGAAAACAAGAAAGAGAATTTTAAAATCGAGGCATTGACGGACTGGGAGGCAATGTAGGTCAGCAAGCACAGGGGCGATGGACAACGTTCCCGCTAAGCTGAACGTCCGCGAATCTGTCTGGAGCTCGCGCACAGGCCGCTTACCGGCATTTGAATGGGAGAAATTGCACATCCGCAAAATTTTGAATAGGCCATGCAGCTAGTTAAAGGGACCGCGCACCCCAAAAAAAATTAGGGCAAACATTGGTGATGGGTGAACAGGACTTGGTGCGAATTAGGATCTGGGCAGCAGGGTTTAGAGGAGCTCAAGTTTACAGAGGGTGCAAGGTGGAAGGCTGGCCAGGGGAGCGTTGGAGTCGTTGAGTCTTGAGATAACAAAGGCATGGATGAGTTTTCAACAGCAGATGAGCTAAGGCAAGGGGCGGAGATGGGCAATGTTAAGGAGGTGATAGTAGACGGTCTTGGTGATGGAGCGGCTATGGGGTCGGAAGCTCATCTCAGGGGCAAATATGACAGCAAGATTGTGAACAGTCTGGTTCAGCCTCAGACAGTGGCCAGGGAGAGGGAAGGAGTCGGTAGCTGGGGAACGGGGTTCTTGGTGGGGGCCAAAGACAATGGCTTCAGTCTTCCCATTATTTAGTTGGAGGAAATTTCTGCTCATCCAATACTGGATGTTGCACAAGCTGCATGACAAATCAGACGCAGTGGTGGGGTCGAGAGAGGTGGTGGAGGTGAGACGCAGTGGAGGGGTCGAGAGAGGTGGTGGAGGTGAGACGCAGTGGAGGGGTCGAGAGAGGTGGTGGTGGTGAGACGCAGTGGAGGGGTCGAGAGAGGTGGTGGAGGTGAGACGCAGTGGAGGGGTCGAGAGAGGTGGTGGAGGTGAGACGCAGTGGAGGGGTCGAGAGAGGTGGTGGAGGTGAGACGCAGTGGTGGGGTCGAGAGAGGTGGTGGAGGTGAGACGCAGTGGTGGGGTCGAGAGAGGTGGTGGTGGTGAGACGCAGTGCAGGGGTCGAGAGAGGTGGTGGTGGTGAGACGCAGTGCAGGGGTCGAGAGAGGTGGTGGTGGTGAGACGCAGTGGAGGGGTCGAGAGAGGTGGTAGTGGTAAGGTAGAGCTGGGTGTCATCAGCGCACGTGTGGAAGCTGACATGTTTTCGGATGATGTCGCCGAGGGGCAGCATGTAGATAAGAAATAGGAAGGGGTCAAGAATAGATCCTTGGGAGACTCCAGGTGCGGGAGCAGGAAGAGAAGCCATTGCAGGTGATTCCCTGGCTACGACTGGATAGGTAGGAATGGAACCAGGCAAGTGCAGTTCCCCCCAGCTGGAGGACGGAGGATAGGTGTTGGAGTGGTCAACAGTGCCAAAGGCTAAAAGCAGGTTGAGAAGGATGAGGAGGGATAGTTCACCATATTCACAGACACAATGGGCTAGAAATTCACTTTGGGCCCGCCAGCTGGCTTGCGCCCAAAAGTTACCGCTGCGCGCGGAGCCACATGCGCCCGCCGGAAATTCAGTTTCAGCGCCCCAAGTCGAAGCTGGCCACAATTCAAGGGTGTGGCCGCCCCCGCTTGGGGCGCTGAAACTGAATTTCGGCGCGCTAGGTGCTGCAGCGCCACCCGCTGCGGAGCGGCAGGCTGCGGTACTGCAGGCCTTCCTCCTTCTCTTAAGGGGGAGGTGCCTGCAACTCCGAGATCGCCGCTCGCTAGTGCCGGCAAATGAGCCCGGCACCACAGAGAAGTGCCGGGCTCCCGGAAAGCAGCCGGCAATGCCGCGGGGGGTTGGTGGAGGAGGCCGGGGAAGGAGGTGCGGGCAGGCGGCTGCCGAAAAAGCGGCCAGCCGCACCTCCGCCTTAACTCGCCCCAATAAGGCTGCAGGACGGCCCCGGTTGCTGAACGTTGTTTGCGGCCGCTGCGGAAGAGGCGGCCGCAACTAAATATGGGGGTCGGGCCGGTAGCGGGGCGGAACCGGGGCCTGCGCACACCGATGACGTCATCGGTGTCGGCGCAGCGCTACCGGCTACCGCCGCCATTAACGCAGCACTGAATATCAGCGCAAGCTCCTCTAGTGGCGCAGAAGCCCTCTTTGGGCGGAAACTGGGCGCAAAGCCCACTGAATTTCTGGCCCATAGGATGTTATTTGTGACTTTGCTAAGGGCTGTTGCTGTGCTGTGGCATGAGCGGAAACCTGATTGGAGGGATTTAAACATGGAGTTGCGGGAAAGATGGGCATAGATTTGAGAGGTGACAATACGTTCAAGGACTTTGGAGAGGAAAGGGAACTCGGAGATGGGCAGTAGTTTGCTAGGACAAAGTGGTTTTTTTTGAAAAGGGGTGATGGTGGCAGATTTGAAGGGGAGGGGGGCAGTAACTGAGGAGAGGGGACCGTTAACAGTATCAGCTAATATGAAAAGAAAAAGAAAGACTTGCATTTCTATCGCGCCTTTCATGACCACCGGACGCCCCAAAGCGCATTACAGCCAAAGAAGTACTTTTGAATTGTAGCCACTGTTGTAATGTAGGAAATAATGTAATATGGGGAGGGATGTTGGGTGATCAGTGTGCATACTATTAGGGACATCGATAGTATGCTAACCATTTACACTGAGCATGTGTGAAAATTGGAAAACAAGACAGCACGAAGCTCATCTGAAATGCACAAGACATGTGCCGAATGTGTGAGACTCCATTTGCATGGTAATGCTGCCTGTTGGCACTTCAGATTGGCATCTGTAATCCTCTGCAGTGATAAGAACGTAAGAAATAGGAGCAGCAGTGGGCCATACGGCCCCTCGAGCCTGCTCCACCATTCAATGAGATCATGGCTGATCATCGACCTCAACGCTTTCCCGCCTGATCCCCATATCCCTTCATTCCCCTAGTATCCAAAAATCTATCGATCTCAGTCTTGACTATGCTCAGCAACTGAGCATCCACAGCCCTCTGAGGTAGAGAATTCCAAAGATTCACAACTCCCCTGAGTCAAAGTTCTTGTTCGGAGCCATACCATTGGGGTAGATGGAGAGGCAGGAACAAGGTGGTAAGTCACCCTAGACTGCCCTGGTGCACCAACCCTTACAGGCCCATTAAGCAGGCAGGCAGGCAGTCCCTTGGAACCGAGGATGACTTGCTTCCACATTAAAAATGAGTTCTCAGGTGACTGATGAGTTCAATGCGGGACCTGCAGTCTCTGTCACAGGTGGGGCAGACGGTGGGTGGGGTGCTTGGGTTGACGTGCGCTCCGTGCGCTCCTTGCGCTTGGCTTCCGCTTGCTCCCGGCGAAGAGACTCGAGGTGTTCGGCGCCTTCCCGGATGCTTCTCCTCCACTTTGTGCGGTCTTGGGCCAGGGATTCCCAGGTGTCAGTAGGGTTGTTGCACTTTTTCAAGGAGGCTTTGAGGGTGCCCTTGAAGCATTTCCTCTGCCCACCTGGGGCTCTCTTGCCGTGTCGGAGCTCTGAGTAGAGCACTTGTTTTGGGAGTCTCGTATCGAGTCCAACACCGCCTTCAGTGTGCCAGTGCAGCCTTTGGTCACCTGAGGAAGAGAGTGTTTGAAGACCAGGACCTCAAACCCGGCACTAAGTTCATGGTCTACAGAGCAGCAGTGATACCTGCCCTGTTGTATGCCTCAGATATGGACCATGTACAGCAGGCACCTCAAAGCACTGGAGAGGTACCACCAACGCTGCCTCCGCAAGATCCTGTAAATCCATTGGCAGGATAGGCACATCAACGTCAGTGTTCTTGCTCAGGTCAACATCCCCAGCATCGAAGCTCTGACCACGCTCGATCAGCTCCGATGGACCAATCACATTGTCCGCATGCCTGATACGAGGCCCATTAACCAGTGATGTGCCTCAATAAATCCGAGACTCGATGTTAGCGAAACAAAACAAGGCTTTTATTGACTTAGAAGGTAACACACAGAGGAGAATGTATCTTCCATCCAGAGGTCTGCCGTACTGGATGTGCTGCAGGCTGGGCCAGCTTACATAGGAGCCAGGTATGGGCGGAGCCCTACACACAGTACAATACAATGGAAATGAAACTGAAACCAACCACAGTCACAGGCAGAGAAATACTGATGAGTGATGAATGGAATATTTCATCACAACCAGGTCACTCGCCACTCCCTCAGTCAGCCTTGTGAAATTGGATATTGGAGATGTGCAAAAGACACCAAATAAAGGGAGAGAGAAAATGTGGGTGGGGAGCATGGTGGGAGTAACTGTTACATTTTGATTCCTATCACAGTTTTCGATTTACTAAGAATGGTTTGACATTAATAGTAAATTTGTTAAATTGTCTCCGGTAATGAAGCTTCTCCACTATGCTGTACAGTAATTAACTGCAATCAGGATTTAATTCTGTATGCAAATCAGCCTAACTGAATTAAACATTTTCCACAATAATTAAAAGAAGGATTACCTGAGCTATGCTGCATGATTTAATGCCTTTTTAAATGGGGTGAGTGAGGGGGTGGTGGTCTGTTGAGAGAGAGAAAAACAAGGTCCTGGCACTCTGTGATTCAAGGAGCTTGACCCGGATTCACTGTTTTTAATTAACAGCACCATCTAGCAGTGATTAGAAGGGACATCACAGTGCAGTTACCTCCGCCAACAAGACCGATTTGCAGGTATGAGCGCAGCTAAATCTTGGTAAAACACTGCAAGAGTTTGTCAGGAAATATTCCACCCGATTCTGAATTTCTATTGGGTAGAGCCTCTTCCTTTAATAAAATGAATAAAATTGTGACTGTTGGTGTCCCTTTGTGCTGCAGTCGTGTTTGACCGTTCATCCAGCAATCCAGAGGCACCGGGAGAAACTCAGCAAGACAGATCGGCGTGATAAGATTTAAAATGCACTCGTTCTGGGCCATGGATGGAAGTTCCTCAGGGCTGAAGTTCCACACTCGCACCCCCCCTCCCCTACCTAAACATAATAAGGGCACAGAATTGAGCGCCAACGTGTACCGGACCGCGGCCCTTGGGGGCAGTCGCTCTGCCTGCCTCTCTTCCGCAGCTTTGTCTATGTGCCCAAGTGTCCCTGGAGAAGGAACGCTGGAGGCCTTCCGCGACCGGTGGGCACCGTAGGGACTGGAGAGCGTAGTGGAGACAGGGAATAACATTGATAAGTTTCCTTTGCCTTTTTACGATTTGGGTTTCATTAGCTATGCCCCTGTTAAAAAAAAAAGGGGGCACTTTTATTCGATTTCTTTGTGTTGATGACACTGGGGCAACTCAGTATCTCCTTACGGGTTAACGGAAAAGGCACTGGGACAAGGGAAATCGCCTAAAACGGGTATCATGACAATTCAGGGCAGATACCCGGAAGGGCTGCTTCATGCAGAAGAATGATGAACACTTGGCATGGTCTTTCAGGTAGAGTAATGGAGCTGTAAGACTCATTCAAGAAAGTGTTCGAGGATGTGATTGGCGGGGGGGGGGGGGGGAATGAGCTGAAAAGGGCTGAATGGCCTCCCTCGCCTGTATCTGTGACTTTCACTAACTGCATGCACAAATCTGAACAGTTTACTTCACCTGCAATGGTGGTGAGTTGGGGGTGGGAGGTTACACCTTTAAAATGACCTGAATAACCCGTTACAAAGTAAAGACTGTAATTGCTAGAAATCTCAAATAAAAACTGAAAAAGGGGGAAATACATAGCATGTGAAATAAATCTACTGCTGTAGGGCTGCAATGGAGGTGTCCTACATACTGAGCCCTGCTATGTGTATAACAGCTGCAGCGGACCTATATGCAAGAGGTCAGGATAAAACCAGGCTGGCTTTACCAGCCGTGCCAGTGAGGAGCAAACGATCACTAATACGATAGCAAAATACTGCGGATGCTGGAAATCCGAAATAACAACAGAAGATGCTGGAAAAACTCAGCAGGCCAGGCAACATTTCAGGTCGATGACCCTTTGTCAGAACTGAGAAAAAAGTAGGAAATGAAACGGATGAAAAAGCAAGTTTGGGGGCTGGGAAATGGGGGAGGGGATGAAAGAACAAAAGGGAAGGTCTGGGAGGGGTGAGGAGACATTAAGAGATATTCAAGGCGAGACGAGATGGTAATAGGACAGGTAAAGAGACAAAGGACGGCTCTAGATGAAGTGTGAAATGCGCTGGCAGAGAGAGAGACAGCTGCCATGTGGGAGAGAAAAAAAGGAAAAGGCACAAACCAAAAGTGTGGATAAAAAATATATAAAAATATGATAGGGGCCGAGGTTATGATCTGAAGTTATTGAACTCGATATTGAGTCCGGAAGTCTGTAAAGTGCCTAATCGGAAGATGAGGTGGTGTTCCTCCAGCTTACGCCGAGCTTCCGTGGGGATCACTGTTGGAAACAATTTGGATATTTCAAGTGACGTCGGCCGCCAGCAACCCAACTTTGCCAGGTGGCAACCAACTCTGTCTTCCAGCTCGGGGGACAGGGTTTTGGTCAGTGGCACTACCTGGGAGGGAGTTTCACAGACAGAGGAAAGGCGGTGTGAGAAGCTCTGTTGCTGATATTCAGTGCAGACCTTTTAACTGCTTCACACCAAGCTCTCCAGGTTACCCGAAGCGGACTCTAATCTCCAGCTCATCTCTGGTTATTCAGGTCATTTTAAGGGTGTATCCCACCCCCTCCTCCCCCCCTCCTCCTCCCCACCATCATCATCATTGCAGGTGAAGGAAACTGTTCAGGCAATCTCGAGTACCTGTGTTTAATTCGTTGTTAGTGAGAGATTTTTTTTTAAATCACTCTGCAGCTGGGGGTGTGTGCCACCTATTGGCTAGTCCCAGAGTAACATCGCCAGCTCACTTGCTGATCCTCTCAGTCGGAGAGTGGTGCGAGAGAGACTTGGGGACGGGGAACTGGGAAAATAATCACGTTTGAAAAATGCACTAAAACTTGTAACAGTTGTAAAACCATATATGTGACAATTATACACGCCAAACACTCCAAAACTTACAAAACAGGCTTACATAGGATTACATCGGATATACGGCACAGAAACAGGCCATTCGGCCCAACCAGTCCATGCCGGCGTTTATGCTCCACTCGAGCCTCTTCCCATCTTTCCTCATCTAACTCTATCAGCGTAACCCTCTATTCCCTTCTCCCTCATATGTTTGTCCAGCCTCCCCTTAATTGAATCTATACTATTCGCTTCAACCACTCCCTGTGGTAGCGAGTTCCACATTCTCACCACTCTTTGGGTAAAGAAGTTTCTTCTGAACTCCCTGTTGGATTTCTTGGTGACTGTCTTATATCGACGACCTCTAGTTTTGCTCTTCTCCACAAGTGAAAGCATTCTCTCTGTATCCATTCTATCAAAACCTTTCATAATTTTAAAGACCTCTATTAAGTCACCCCTCAGCCTTCTTTTTTCAAGAGAAAAGTGATACGCTTATCAATTACTCCATAAAAGACGATGAATCGGGAAGGTGATGAAAAGGCTTTTATTAACTAGAGAACAGAGCATGCCTCTCGTGGGTGGCTGGTTCCAAGAAGGAAGTGAGTCGGCGAAACCCCCACCTTTATACCTGGTCATGTGGGCGGAGTCAGCTGAGGCATGCCTTGGTACACAGCGCCACCCAGAGGTAACAATATACAATAACAGTGGTTTACCACATTCACCCCTTGTTTAAAATTAAGTCCGGCGGGGTGAAGGGTACTACAAGTTCGTGTAGTTAAGTCTATCAGGAGGCCTTGTCTGACGTCCTGATCGTCGTGGTGGCGGCGGCGGTGTTGCAGCATCCAACGTCGGATCTGGTGTCTGGGTGGTCAACGAAGGGTCCTGGGGCTCCGGCATGTCGTCTACAGGGGTTGGATTGGGAGGGGTGGTGGGGGATAACGGTGGTAGTTCAGGGGTACCCGAGGGTGCGAGATCTCGTATGGAGACCGTGTCCTCCCGCCCATCTGGGTATGTCACCCAGGCATACTGGGGGTTGGCGTGTAGGAGGTGCACCCTCTCGACCAGGGGGTCCGTTTTATGGGTCCTTACGTGCCTCCGCAGTAGGACGGGCCCAGGAGAAGTCAGCCATGCCGGTAGCGAGGTTCCCGATGTGGACTTCCTGGGGAAAACGAACATTTGCTCATGAGGGGTGGCATTAGTGGCAGTACAAAGCAGTGACCGGATGGAGTGGAGCGCCGCAGGGAGGACCTCCTGCCAGCGAGAGGTCGGAAGGCCCTTAGACTTTAAGGCTAAGAGGACGGCCTTCCAAACCGTCACGTTCTCTCTTTCCACCTGGCCGTTCCCCCGGGGGTTGTAGCTGGTGGTTCTGCTCGTAGCAATACCTCTCGCTAGCAGGTACTGCCGAAGTTCGTCGCTCATGAAAGATGAGCCCCTGTCGCTATGTATATAGCTAGGGAACCCGAACAAGGCGAAGAGGTCATTCAGACATTTGATGACCATGGTACTGGTCATGTCTGGGCAAGGGATGGCAAACGGGAAACGGGAGTACTCATCAATTATGTTGAGGAAGTACACATTGCGGTCAGAGGAGGGGAGGGGCCCTTTAAAATCGACGCTCAGGCGCTCGAAGGGGCGAGTGGCCTTGATCAGGCTTGCTCTGTCCGGCCTATAAAAGTGCGGTTTGCACTCGGCACAGATTTGGCAGTTCCTGGTCATGGTCCTGACCTCCTCGATGGAGTAGGGCAGGTTACGGGATTTGATGAAATGGAAGAACCTGGTGACCCCCGGGTGGCAGAGGTCATTGTGGAGGGTCTGCAGTCTATCAACCTGCGCGTTGGCGCATGTACCACGTGATAGGGCGTCTGGGGGCTCATTTAGTTTCCCGGGCCGGTACAAGATATCATAATTGTAGGTGGAGAGTTCGATTCTCCACCTCAAGATCTTGTCGTTCTTGATTTTGCCCCTCTGCTTATTATTAAACATAAAAGCTACTGAACGCTGGTCAGTGAGCAGGGTAAACCGTTTTCCGGCCAGGTAATGCCTCCAGTGACGCACCGCTTCCACAATAGCCTGGGCCTCCTTTTCGACAGAGGAGTGTCGGGTCTCGGGGCCCTGGAGGGTCCTTGAGAAAAAGGCCACGGGTCTGCCCGCCTGGTTAAGGGTCGCAGCTAGGGCGAAGTCGGATGCACCGCTCTCCACTTGGAAGGGGATCGACTCATCCACTGCGTGCATTGTGGCCTTCGCGATATCGCTCTTGATAAGAGTGAAGGCTGCACACGCCTCTGGTGTCAGGGGGAAGGAGGTGGATTTGATGAGGGGTCTAGCTTTGTCTGCATAGTGGGGAACCCACTGGGCATAGTAGGAGAAAAATCCCAGGCATCTCTTCAGTGCTTTTTGGCAGTGGGGGAGGGGTAGCTCCATTAGGGGGCGCATTCTGTCGGGGTCGGGCCCGATGACTCCGTTCTCCACCACGCAGCCGAGAATGGCGAGGCGTTTGGTGCGAAACATACATTTCTCTTTATTGTACGTTAGGTTCAGCCGTTGGGCCGTACGGAGGAATTTTTCTAGATTAACGTCATGGTCCTGCTGGTCGTGGCCACAGATGGTGACGTTATCCAGATAGGGAAAGGTGGCCTGCAGCGCGTTCTCGTCAACCATCCGGTCCATCTCCCTTTGGAAGACCAAAACCCCGTTGGTGACGCCGAAGGGAACCCTAAGGAAGTGGTAGAGGCGGCCGTTCGCCTCGAAGGCAGTATACTGGCGGTCCTCATGGCGGATGGGGAGCTGGTGGTATGCTGACTTAAGGTCAATGGTGGAGAATACTTTGTATTGCGCAATCTGGTTGACCATATCAGATATGCGAGGAAGGGGGTATGCGTCCAGCTGAGTGTACCGGTTTATGGTTTGGCTGTAGTCAATGACCAGGCGGCGTTTATCAGTGGTTTTAACGACTACAACCTGGGCTCGCCAGGGGCTAGTGCTCCCTTCGATAATGCCCTCCTTCAAGAGCCGCTCCACCTCAGAGCTAATGAAAGCTCTGTCCCCGGCGCTGTACCGCCTGCTCTTGGTAGCGATGGGTTTACAGTCGTGGGTGAGGTTAGCGAACAAGGGAGGGGGGGGACTTTTAGTGTGGAAAGGCTGCAGGTGGTTTGCGGCGGGCGATTTAAAAGGTGTTGGTTGCAGACTGTGAGTGGGGGGAGGGGTCCACCGTATGCTAATGTGACACTTTTAAGGTGGCACTGAAAATCCAACCCTAGCAGCACGGCAGCGCAGAGACGGGGCAGGACTAGAAGTTTAAAATGTTTATATTCTGTGCCCCCAACCGAAAGGGTCACCACACAGTAGCCGCCGACGTCCATTGAATGGGACTTGGACGCCATAGAAATCCGATGGCGCGTCGGCAGGACCGTGAGGGAGTGGCTATGCACCGTGTCTGGGTGAATAAAACTCGCTGTGCTCCCGCTGTCGATTAGGCAAGTGGTGGCGCGGCCGTTTACCGTGATATCCATCATGGAGCTGGATAGATGATGAGGGAGGGCTTGATCCAGCGTAACGGAGGCCAGTGTATGGCTTAGTGAGTCGGTATGGTCGTCCGACGAGACGGTGGTCGAGTCCGGAGACGAAGTGGCGGTTGAGTGCGGCGAATAAAATGGCGGCGGCCATGCGGCCGGAGGTGCACAAAATGGCGGATAAGATGGCTGCCCCCATGGTTCGCACGCGGCGCTGCTGGCGTTCGCTGGTTTCCCCCTGCAGGCATTGGCGTAATGGCCTTTCTTCCCGCAGCCCGAGCAGGTAGCGGTCTTAGCCGGGCAGTGCGCTCTAGGGTGTTTTAACTGGCCACAGAAATAGCATTTTTGGGCCTGGTTACGGGGCATCGCTGCGGTTCTTACCGGGGGCGGCTGTCCCAGTTGATTTCGGGACATCGCTGCAGCAGTTGGTGCCGGGGGCAGCGGTCCCATGTCCCACGGTCGCGATGGCCATGGCGCGGTGCCGTTACGTGAGTATGCTTCGAGGTTTCGGTGGGCCGCATCTAGCGAGAGCGCAAGGGCTACGGCCATCTTCAGGTCGAGCTCCTTGCTTTCGAGCAGTCTCTGCCGGGAGTAGTCGGACTGGAGGCCCCTGACGAAGGCATCACAAGTAAGTCCCTCCGCGTGCCCCGCAGCCGTTACCTCCTTACAGTCGCAGTCTCTGCAGAGTGTCTGTAACGCCCGTAAAAATGCCTCTACCGATTCCCCCGGTTGCTGCCTGCGGGATCCCAAGAGGTGTCTGGCGTAAATCGTGTTCACTCGGCGCGTGTATTGCCCTTTTAGTAGTTCGAGGGCCGCCGTGTACGTAGTAGTGTCCCGGATGAGCGTATATACTTGAGGGCTCACCTGGGCGGTCAAAACTTTTAGTTTGTTCTCCTCCGATGTCACGGCGGAGGCTCCTAGGAAGGATTCAAAGCAGCTCAGCCAGTGTTCGAAATTGGTTGATGAACCCGCTGCTTGAGGGTCGAGGTCCAGGCATGCCGGTCTGAGGGCTCGCAGCAACGCCTGCTGTTGTTGCTGTTCAGGTGTCGCCATTTTACTTCTAGTTAATAAAATTGATACGCTTATCAATTACTCCATAAAAGACGATGAATCAGGAAGGTGATGAAAAGGCTTTTATTAACTAGAGAACAGAGCATGCCTCTCGTGGGTGGCTGGTTCCAAGAAGGAAGTGAGTCGGCGAAACCCCCACCTTTATACCTGGTCATGTGGGCGGAGTCAGCTGAGGCATGCCTTGGTACACAGCGCCACCCAGAGGTAACAATATACAATAACAGTGGTTTACCACAAAAAGAAACCCAGCCTGTTCATCCTTTCCTGATATGTATACCCTCACATTCCTGGTATCATCCTTGTAAATCTTCTCTGCATCCTCTCCAGTGCCTCTATATCCTTTTTATAATATGGTGACCAGAACTGCATATAATACTCTAACTGCGGTCTAACCAAGGTTCGATACAGGTTTAGCATAACTTTCCTACTTTTCAATTCTATCCCTCTAGAAATAAACCCTAGTGCTTGGTTTGCTTTTTTTATGGCCTTGTTAACCTGTGTCGCAACTTTTAGTGATTTGTGTATTTGTACTCTGAGATCCCTTTGTTCCTCTACCCCACCCAGACTCGCACCCTCCAAGTGCCGTATATCCTATGTAAGCCTGTTTTGTAGTTCTGTAGTGTTTGGTGTGTATAATTGTCACATATATGGTTTTACAACTGTTACAAGTTTTAGTGCATTTTTCAAACGTGATTATTTTCCCAATTCCCTATTCTTCCTACCAACATGTAATACCTCACATTTATCTATGTTGAACTTCATTTGCCAATTATAAGCCCATTCTGCAAGTTTATTAATGTCCTCCTGTAATTTGTTGCAGTCCTCCTCAGTATTGACTATCCCCCCTAATTTGGTGTCATCCGCAAATTTAGAAGTTGTGTTCTTGATTCCAAAGTCTAAATCGTTAATGTAAATTGTGAACAGCAGTGGTCCCAGTACTGATCCTTGTGGAACACCACTACCCACCTTCCGCCACTGTGAACAGCTACCCTTTACTCCTACTCTCTGCTTTCTGTCTTGAAGCCAGCCAGTAATCCATTCTGCTCCTTGTCCCCTGACTCCGCATTCTCTGACCTTGTTCATCAGTCCATTATGGGGTACCTTATCGAAGGCCTTTCGAAAATCCAGATAATCCCTGCAACAGAGATACAACGACTTCACGAAGCAGTCCCACTCTCACGCTAAACAGTTCTATTGTGAAATGCTTAACCCTGTCCACAGCTACTCTAGAGAATTACTCTCGGATGGTAATTTAATAGGCCCTAAGGGACCTTACATATAAAACCACTGTGTGCTCCTCTGCCCCCTAAAGCCTGTCAGCATTTACAAGGCAACAAACTCCATAACATGAGCTGCACTCAAAGCTGTCGAAGTTGAGTAAAACATGGAAGGATCAGAGTTTTAGACAGTTATGCACCCTTAATGGTTGGGCCTAACACTGGAAAATAAGGCAGGAAACAGCACCACAGCTGCATTCCTGACTGCTGGACTCAAGGGAGAAAGATTTGTATTTCTATAGCGCCTTTCACAACCACCAGATGGCCCAAAGTGCTTCACATCCAATATTGTACTTTTGAAGTGTAGTCACTGTTGTAATGTGGGAAATGTGGCAGACAATTTGCACACAGGAAGCTCCCACAAACAGCAATGTGATATTGACCAGATAATCTGTTTTTGTTATGTTGATTGAGGGATAAACATTGGCCAGGACACCAGGGAGAACTCCCCTGCTCTTCTTCGAAATAGTGCCATGGGATCTTTTACGTCCACCCGAGAGAGCAGACAGGACCTCGGTTTAACGTCTCATCTGAAAGACGGCACCTCTGACAGTGCAGCGTTCCCTCAGTACTGCATTGGAGTGTCAGCCTAGATTTTTGTGCTCAAGTCTCTGCAGTGGGACTTGAACCCACAACCTTCTGACTCAGAGGCAAGGGTGCTGCCCACTGAGCCATGGCTGACAGATCACATGAGAAGTTTTTTTTGTAAAATTAGGACTTACTATGGGGCTTCTCTTCAGCTTGCTGCTGGACTCTTGAGCACTGATCTGAGGAGGATGATTGGTGCAAGGGAGGCCCTTAGCCACAGGAACGGGAAATTGAGACAGAATGGCCTGGGATGCCTCACTCCCATCTCATTAAATACCTCATAATCCCTGATTATAATTAAATCCCTGATACACTCCCCCTCCTCTGGGAATCGCAGGGCAATGTAAAAGGGGCAGAAACCCAGCATAATAGGTGACGTAAGAAAACTACGAGGCACTTGGTCTGAGTATTAAACAAGGCCTTAATCAACTGTTTTTCAACTAGTTTTGTCCTTCACTAGTTCCTGTTAAAGAATGTCCTGCACAAGCTGGGCCCATACCCGAGTATTTATACTCTCCCTGGACAGCGCCACCAGCAGGCTGCCCAGTATTATTACATAAGTCATTTTCACATGAATGACAAGGTTCATGTCAATGGGTCACTGGCCCTGTTTCTAGGCTTTTGCGCCTGGGGGAATGGAGGCAAGGATCAGGAAAAATTGAGTTTTAAGTGTTCCCATTTTCAGTTTCTAACTTAACTCATCAGCACATCTGATCATTGGGCATTGACGATAATCACAAGTAAGCGACTGAATAAGACAGAAATGAGGCCTGTGACCCTTTTACATCATCGCTCAATAACACCAATGACAGAACTAATTGGTAAATGGTGTCCAGTGCTAAGAACACAGAGATGCCCAGGTTCTATGACCTATGGTGCAGGAGGCGGTGTGATTATGATGTTAGTGTGATATAATCCAGGTGCAATATTTTTCTTCTCCCCATGGATGAGCCTGGACCATCTGGATTGCAAACACAAACCTCAGCAGTCACTACACCACAAACAACACAGAGACAGGATCCTGTATTAACACACACTAATTGAGAGGCACGGATTATGTATATTCTAAATCATAAGAGCACCTTGATTAGATTCCAGATTGTCACTCATTCCCAGCCCAGATATTCATTATTCTATATATAAACCATCTGAATCTCAAAATTAGATTCCAACTTGTAACTCACACCCGGGCTGAGTTCTCTGTAAGCTGCGCCTTGTTCTGCGCGGTCCCTTTAAATTTCCACACATGCATGGTATTTACATTGGAGAAGCCCATGAGCGGCCTGCGTGGGACCGTTCCCATTACAGCACAGCAGCTTAGAGGGAACATTGCTCCCAGGTATCCATTATTCTATTTATAAACCATCCGAACCCCTCAATTAGACTCCAGCCTGTAACTCACTCCCGGGTATCCATTATTCTATATTTAAACCATCTGAACCCCTCAATTAGATTCCAGCCTGTAACTCACTCCCGGGTATCCATTATTCTATTTATAAACCATCTGAACCCCTCAATTAGACTCCAGCCTGTAACTCACTCCTGGGTATCCATTATTCTATATTTAAACCATCTGAACCCCTCAATTAGATTCCAGCCTGTAACTCACTCCCGGGTATTCATTATTCTATTTATAAACCACCTGAACCCCTCGATTAGATTCCAGCCTGTAACTCACTCCCACGTATCTATTATTCTATATATAAACCATCCGAACCCCTCGATTAGATTCCAGCCTGTAACTCACTCCCAGGTATCCATTATTATTCTATATATAAACCCCCCGAACCCCTCAATTAGATTCCAGCCTGTAACTCACTCCCAGGTATCCATTCTATTTATAAACCATCTGAGCCCCTCGATTAGATTCCAGCCTGTAACACCCTCCCAGGTATCCATTATTCTATACATAAACCATCTGAACCCCTTGATTAGATTCCAGCCTGTAACACACTCCCAGGTATCCATTATTCTATATATAAACCCCCTGAACCCTTCGATTAGATTCCAGCCTGTAACTCACTCCCAGGTATCCATTATTCTATTTATAAACCCCCCGAGCCCCACGATTAGATTCCAGCCTGTAACTCACTCCCAGGCATCCATTATTATTCTATATATAAACCCCCCGAGCCCCACGATTAGATTCCAGCCTGTAACTCACTCCCGGGTATCCATTATTCTATAAATAAACCCTCTGAACCCTTCAATTAGATTCCAGCCTGTAACTCACTCCCAGGTATCCATTATTCTATAAATAAACCCTCTGAACCCTTCAATTAGATTGGCTATATGCCAATTATTTAGTCCCCGCTATTTGGGGCTGGGACCGGCTGATCGCTGCTGCACAGCTAGCTAAAGGCACACTGAGCTGACTGGCTGCAGTTATCCTGGGGTCAGCTCAAATGAAGAATTGCCATAAGCTCCCACTGTGGCTTCTGCTGGCCAAATTACACAGCGCTGCGCTTTAGCAGTAGAATAATGCATTGTGCAGTATATAACATTCCTGTTTTTATATACAACACATCAACCAACCTACTGTGAGAAGCACCCAGTCAGTGTGGATGAAAAAAAAGATGTAAAGTTACTTTAAAGAAAATCTGCCATGCACAGGTGACCTGACTCGCTAACAGGACCGGTTATAAAAACATAATTAACGAGGATACAGGTTTCGAGTCACAGGAGGACCAAGTATGGAAAGGTCCTGCTCTGTGTTAGCATGGATTCCAGGCCCAATAGCTTTAGCATCCATTGATACTGCCTCTTTAAAATCTACCTGGGGATTCATTACCCCAAAGTAGCAGCCCACTTGAATGTCCTGTCACATCCACAGCAGGAAGCCATCAACCATGTAAATATTTATTTCCCCGTCAACCGAAATGTGTTTTCAATTGGATTGTGTTTATTTTTAATGCATATTCTTCCCGATGACGTGCAGAAGCTGAAAATATGGAAGAGGCAGGATGTACAGGGAGGCTTTTAATGCAAAATGTCATGTTGATGTAAGCTGTTTGGTGGAGTATTACCATCAAATAATCCCAGAGAGAATGGTTTCAGTTTGTGTCGTCATAATGAGCAATACTTTCTCCTCCTGATGGCTTCAAATAAAGCATTTGACGATGTTGAAACACCCTGAATAAAAGGCAGATTACAGGCGATGTCGAATCATGGGCACTGAGCATCCTAAAGCCTCCTTCATCTTTTCAACAAATCCGATTAATTCTTTACGAGAACCCAATTGCAGTCAAAATGACACAAGATAAAATCCCATTTAATCAGCAAGTTGCACTCATGAGGAAAACAACCTTTCCCCCCTCCCCCCCCACCCCCCTCCCCCTGTTCTTTCAGGTTAATGGGATTTTGCTGCTAAGTGAATTGAAGAAGCAGCTCATCTTTTTCTCCCATGGGCCAATATTATGCTAAATTGGCCGATGTCAATGTCCACTTAGTGAAATGGTGTTAATACTTCTGAGATATTGAATGATCCAAAAAGCACTGTTAATTTCATACCCAATTGGGCAACATAATTATTAAACTTGTGTTAGTGAGGATAATGGTCTCTATTTTTAAAGGTAATGTTCTCCCCTTTTCGCTAATAATCTCTACCTGCTATCAACAGAGTGAGCAGGCAACCTGCTGCTACACCTCTCCCAATACTGCTCCGAAGCCAACAGCTTCAGTTGACATGGACCCAGGGGTGACTCTTTGTCCAATTTTACCCTCCTTGGTGCCTCCCCACACTGATCTGCTGTGTTCAGTGTTGTAGGGGCCCCCCCATCTGGTCACTTCATGGCATTGCAGCTCGGGGCTCCAAAGCACTAGCATGTCCAGTAACTGAATTGTTTCCACAGCAAAAGGAAATTTAAGGAGCTGTTAAAGCATCCACTTTAGACTGAACTTTCAGAATTCAACTTCTGGTCTGATTGTACTCAGATATCTGGAAAGCTTTGGCCAGCCACATAAATACTGTGGCTACAAGAGCAGGTCAGAGGCTGGGTATTCTGCGGCGAGTGTCTCACCTCCTGACTCCCCAAAGCCTTTCCACCATCTACAAGGCACAAGTAAGGAGTGTGATGGAATACTCTCCACTTGCTTGGATGAGTGCAGCTCCAACAACACTCAAGAAGCTCGACACCATCCAGGACAAAGCAGCCCGCTTGATTGGCAGCCCCTCTACCACCTTAAACATTCACTCCCTCCACCACCGGCGCACTGTGGCTGCAGTGTGTACCATTTACAAGATGCACTGCAGCAACTCACCAAGACTTCTTCGGCAGCACCTCCCAAACCCGCGACCTCTTCCACCTAGAAGGACAAGGGCAACAGGCGCATGGGAACACCACCACCTCCAAGTTCCCTCCAAGTCACACATCATCCTGACTTTGAAATATATCGCCGATCCTTCATTGTCGCTAGGTCAAAATCCTAGAACTCCCTACCTAACAGCACTGTGGGAGTACCTTCACCATACGGACTGCAGCAGTTCAAGAAGGCGGCTCACCACAACCTTCTCAAGGGCAATTGCGGATGGGCAATAAATGCTGGCCTTGCCAGAGACACCAACATCCCATAAAACAAATTTTAAAAAAGTCAGCCAAGGAAACATTGAAGGTCAGCTCCCATTTGGCTTCAAAGGTTTACGGATTAATTCGAATTCAAGGCACTTACAACTGATGAAGGAGCTCTAGAGGCTTAGGACAACAGCTGTTGGACCATGTTACCTGGAGGTTATGTATATATCTTCTCTATATATATAAAAGGATACATCTGTCTGTCTGTCTGTCTATCTGTCTGTCTGTCTGTCCTTCGGTGTGTCTGTCCGGCTATACACTCTAAAGTTATAGAGCGTACCTACACATGCGCTACATCAAAAGAAAGCTTACGATTCCAGAACGGTCGTAAGTGTATTTACGTTTCGGCGAGACAAAAATTGCGCCCGCGGTATCCAAAAAACGTTCAAAATTCCGCTCATTAGCATCTCATTATCTGCTCATTAGCAATAGAGTGACGTCGAGGTCGACCAATCGTACGGTCGAGCGACCCGACGGTCGACCAATCGCTGTGTGGCGGGGGCGGGTTCCTGGCGCGTGCGGGCAGGCCCTCCTAGAGTCGAGTGACGGGACGATTGACCAATCCTACGCTTCGGTGACCTGACGGTCGACCAATCGGTGCGTGTGTGGGCGGGCCTTATCGTTCTGAACCGAGGTGAGTCGCCGCCATCTTGATTCCAAACTTTTCATTTCTTTTTCCCGCTTTCTGCGTGTTTCTTTTCAAATCTACATTTCCAGCAAAAAAAAAGTTGCTTTTAAAACACAAATTGTTTTAAAAAAAAGTTAATTAATTTGTAAATCTTTTCTCTAACCTCTATAATTTTCCTACCTTTCACCGTTTTTCCAGGCCCGGGGCCTAGGCTTCTCCAACTGACAGCAGCGCAACTCTAGCCCCAGGCTCCTGGCCTAGACAGAGCCAAACACTGGCAGAGGGGAGAGGGTGTGCTGCCTCAGCTCCATTCCCGGGGTCAGTAGGTGGGGAGGCTTCATAAGCAAATGGGGTAGGTCGCAAGCCCCGAATAATAATCTGAAGATCCTGTGTTTGCAGCTGAGGAAATTTCTTCTGCTGACAGCCCCAGGTTAACGGCAGCCATCTTTGTCAAGGAGGGTGAAAAGTTTCAGTGCGACGCCATTTTGATTCAGTGTGTAACAGAGTGCATGCGCGGCCATCTTAGTACAGGAACATAGAGTGGGTGGGGCTTCTGTGCTCCCAATCGGGTCCTGGTGACAGAGACAGACAATCGACTGTGTGGGCGGGGCCTAATCTTTCCAACTGAAAAGCAACCGGCGGCCATTGTTTGTGACACAACACACTGAGAAGTGAGAACCCCTTTTTTAATAAAAAGATTGGTGAGGTTGTAAAGTGTATGTTATAGAAAGATTTTCCAAAAATGTTTTATAAGTACTTTAAGTTTCATGTTTCCCCACCCCTTGCTCCCCCACCCCTTGCCATGTCAGTGCAGGGGCCCGAGGCCTAGGCTTCTCCAACGGCCAGCAGCGCAACTCCAGTCCCAGGCTTCTGGCCCAGACAGGGACCAACACTGGGAGAGGGTCTGCTGGCTCCCCCCCTCCCTTTCCCCCCCCTCCCTTTCCCCCCTCCTTCCCCCACACCCCCTTCCCACCCAACCCCCCCTTCCCCCTCCCCTCCCTCTCCCCCCTCCCTTTCCACCCTTCCCCCCCACACCCCCCCTTCCACCCCCCTTCCCCTCCCACATCCCCCCGACACACCCCCCACCCCCCCTTCCCCCCCACACACCCCCTTCCCCCCCACACACCCCCTTCCCCCCCACCCTCCCTTCCCCACCCACCCCAACCCCCCTTCACCCCCACACACTCCCACCCCCCTTCCCCCCAACCCCCTTCCCCCCATACACCCTCCACCCCCCTTCTCCCCCAAGCCCCCCACCCCCCCTTCCCTCCCCCACACACCCCCACTCCCCCTTCCCTCCCCCACACCCCCTTGCCCCCCACACCCCCTTTCCCCCCCCACCCCCCCACACCCTCTTTCCTCCCCCACCCCCCTTCCCCTCCACCCACCCACCCCTTTCTCCCACCCCACCCACCCTTTCTCCCCCACCCACCCCACCCCTCTCCCCCCCCACCGACCCCACCCTTCTCCCCCCCACCCACCCCACCCTTCTCCCCCACCCACCCATTTCTCACCCACCCCCCCATTTCTCCCCCCACCCCTTGCTCCCCCACCCCTTGCTCTCCCACCCCTTTCCCCTTTCTCTCCTTCCCTCTGTCTCTCTCTCTCTCCCTCCCTCTGTCTCTGTCTCCCTCTCTCTCTCATTCTCTCTCTCTCGCCTTCCCTCTCTCTCACCTTCCCTCTCTCTCGCCTTCCCTCTCTCTTGCCTTCCCTCTCTCTCGCCTTCCCTCACTCTCGCCTTCCCTCTCTCTCTCCTTCCCTCTCTTCTTCCCTCCCTCCTTCCCTCTCTCTCTCTCCTTCCCTCTCTCTCTCTCTCTCTCTCCTTCCCTCTCACTCGCTCCTTCCCTCTGGCTCTCTCCTTCCCTCTCTCTCTCTCTCTTCTCCCCCCGTCTCTCTCTTCACCCCCCGTCGCTCTCTCTCTTCCCCCCCCGTCGCTCTCTCTCTTCCCCCCCGTCGCTCTCTCTCTTCCCCCCCGTCGCTCTCTCTCTTCCCCCCCGTCGCTCTCTCTCTTCCCCCCCATCGCTCTCTCTCTTCCCCCCCGTTGCTCTCTCTCTTCCCCCCCATCGCTCACTCTCTTCCCCCCCCGTCGCTCTCTCTCTTCCCCCCCACCCCGTCGCTCTCTCTCTTCGCCCCCCCGTCGCTCTCTCTCTTCCCCCCCCGTCGCTCTCTCTCTTCCCCCCCAGTCGCTCTTTCTCTTCCCACCCCGTCGCTCTCTCTCTTCCCCCCCGTCGCTCTCTCTCTTCCCCCCCATCGCTCTCCCTCTTCCCCCCCAGTCGCTCACTCTCTTCCCCCCAGTCGCTCTCTCTTCCCCCCATTCGCTCTCTCTCTTCCCCCCCAGTCGCTCTCTCTCTTCCCCCCAGTCGCTCTCTCTCTTCCCCCCCAGTCGCTCTCTCTCTTTCCCCCCAGTCGCTCTCTCTCTTCCCCCCCAGCCGCTCTCTCTCTTCCCCCCCAGTCGCTCTCTCTCTTCCCCCCAGTTGCTCTCTCTCTTCCCCCCGTCGCTCTCTCTCTTCCCCCCCGTCGCTCTCTCTTCCCCCCCAGTCGCTCTCTCTCTTCCCCCCAGTCGCTCTCTCTCTTCCCCCCAGTCGCTCTCTCTCTTCCCCCCCAGTCGCTCTCTCCCTTCCCGCCGTCGCTCTCTCCCTTCCCCCCAGTCGCTCTCTCTCTTCCCCCCAGTCGCTGTCTCCGTTCCCCCCCAGTCGCTGTCTCCCTTCCCCCCCAGTCGCTCTCTCACTTCCCCCCCAGTCGCTCTCTCTCTTCCCCCCCAGTCGCTCTCTCTCTTCCCCCCCAGTCACTCTCTCTCTTCCCCCCCAGTCGCTCTCTCTCTTCCCCCCCCCAGTCGCTCTCTCTCTTCCCCCCGTCGCTCTCTCTCTTCCCCCCCCCAGTCGCTCTCTCTCTTCCCCCCCAGTCGCTCTCTCTCTTCCCCCCCAGTCGCTCTCTCTCTTCCCTCCAGTCGGTCTCTCTCTTCCCCCCCAGTCGCTCTCTCTCTTCCCCCCAGTCGCTCTCTCTCTTCCCCCCCAGTCACGCTCTCTCTTGCCCCCAGTCGCTCTCTCTCTTCCCCCCAGTCGCTCTCTCTCTTCCCCCCGTCGCTCTCTCTCTTCCCCCCCAGTCGCTCTCTCTCTTCCCCCCCAGTCACGCTCTCTCTTCCCCCCCAGTCGCTCTCTCTCTTCCCCCCCAGTCGCTCTCTCTCTTCCCCCCCAGTCGCTCTCTCTCTTCCCCCCAGTTGCTCTCTCTCTTCCCCCCGTCGCTCTCTCTCTGCCCCCCCGTCGCTCTCTCTTCCCCCCCAGTCGCTCTCTCTCTTCCCCCCAGTCGCTCTCTCTCTTCCCCCCAGTCGCTCTCTCTCTTCCCCCCCAGTCGCTCTCTCCCTTCCCGCCGTCGCTCTCTCCCTTCCCCCCAGTCGCTCTCTCTCTTCCCCCCAGTCGCTGACTCCGTTCCCCCCCAGTCGCTGTCTCCCTTCCCCCAGTCGCTCTCTCTCTTCCCCCCCAGTCGCTCTCTCTCTTCCCCCCCAGTCGCTCTCTCTCTTCCCCCCCAGTCGCTCTCTCTCTTCCCCCCCAGTCGCTCTCTCTCTTCCCCCCCAGTCGCTCTCTCTCTTCCCCCCGTCGCTCTCTCTCTTCCCCCCCAGTCGCTCTCTCTCTTCCCCCCCAGTCGCTCTCTCTCTTCCCCCCAGTCGGTCTCTCTCTTCCCCCCCAGTCGCTCTCTCTCTTCCCCCCCAGTCGCTCTCTCTCTTCCCCCCCAGTCACGCTCTCTCTTCCCCCCCAGTCGCTCTCTCTCTTCCCCCCCAGTCGCTCTCTCTCTTCCCCCCGTCGCTCTCTCTCTTCCCCCCCAGTCGCTCTCTCTCTTCCCCCCCAGTCGCTCTCTCTTCCCCCCCAGTCGCTCTCTCTCTTCCCCCCCAGTCGCTCTCTCTCTTCCCCCCCAGTCGCTCTCTCTCATCCCCCCCAGTCGCTCTCTCTCATCCCCCCCAGTCGCTCTCTCTCTTCCCCCCCAGTCGGTCTCTCTCTTCCCCCCCAGTCGCTCTCTCTCTTCCAACAACAACATGCCCTCGAAAAAGCCTCGGCACCGCCAGGCACTCCAGCAAGTCTATCTATATATATAAATAAAAGGATACATCTGTCTGTCTGTCTGTCTGTCTGTCCTTCGGTGCGTCTGTCCGGCTATACACTCTAAAGTTATAGAGTGTACCTACACATGCGTTACATCAAAAGAAAGCTTACGATTCCGGAACGGTCGTAAGCATATTTACGTTTCGGCCAGGCAAAAATTGCGCCCGCGGTATCCAAAAAACGTTCAAAATTCCGCTCATTAGCATCTCATTATCCGCTCATTAGCAATAGAGTGACGTCGAGGTCGACCAATCATACGGTCGAGCGACCCGACGGTCGACCAATCGCTGCATGGCGGGGGCGGGTTCCTGGCGCATGCTTGCGGGCCCTCCTAGAGTCGAGTGATGGGACGATTGACCAATCCTATGCTTCGGTGACCTGACGGTCGACCAATCGGTGCGTGTGTGGGCGGGCCTTATCGTTCTGAACCGAGGTGAGTCGCCGCCATCTTGATTCCAAACTTTTCATTTCTTTTTCCCGCTTTCTGCGTCTTTGAAAAAAAGTTGCTTTTAAAACACATATTGTTTTTTAAAAAAGTTAATTACTTTCTAAATCTTTTATCTAATCTCATTAATTTTGCTACCTTTCCCCGTTTTTGCAGGTAGGCCTCGAAGCCTGGGCATCTGTTGCCAGCTATGCTGGACCCTCGGCAATTGTTTTGTGGCAAGCTCCTCCCACCCCTCACCCCCCACCCCCCCCCCACGCTGGGCCCGATTCCGAACCAGCGGCCAGCCATCTTGGTAAAGGCTGGCTGGGGCTTCATTCGCGCTCGCGCTGCACGGCGCACGTGCACCTCCACACAGAGCGCGGCCAGAGGGACGCGAGCAGGTTAGCGGGGGGGGCGGGGCTCGGGAGGGGAGCGGGAGTGGAGAGGGTTACCCTGGCAACCGGGCTCGCCAGCCGCAATCGGCCGTCTCAAGCCCAGGGCCGGTCCCGGAGATCGGGAGGCGGAGAGGGGAGGAGGGTTACCAAGGCAACCGGGCACAGCCAGCCGCAATCGGCCGTCTCAAGGCTCGGGCTGACCGGGGCGCTGCGCTCGGCATGTCAGTGCGTGGGGTGGCACGGAGCTCAGCGGAGCCATCGCCGGCAAAGGGGAGAGGGTCTGCTGGCTCCCCCCTCCCTTTCTCCCCCCCTCCTTCCCCCACCTCCCCCCCTCCTTCCCCCACCTCTCCCCCTCCCCTCCCCCTCTCCCCCCCTCTCCCCTCCCCTCCCCCTCCTCTCCCACTCCTCTCCCCCTCCTCCCCCCTCTCCCCCTCCCCTCCTCCTCCCCTCCCCCCACTCCCTCTCCCCCTTCCCCCCTCCCCTCTCCCCCTCCCCCTCCCCTCCCCCCTCCACCCCCTCCCCTCCCCCTCCCCCTCCCCTCCCCCCCCTCTCCCCCTCCCCCCTAACCCCCTCCCCATCCCCTCCCTCCCCCCTCCCTTCCTCCCCTCCCCTTCCTCCCCCCACCCCCTCCTCCCCCTCCCCTTCCTCCCCTCCCCCTTCCCCCCCTTTCCCCCTCCCCTTCCCTCCCCTCCCCTTTCCCCCTCCCCTCCGCTCCCCTTTCCACCCCTCCCCTCCCCCTCGCCACCCTCCCCTCCCCTCTCCCCCCCTCTCCCCCTCCCCTTTCCCCCTCCCCTCCCCCCTTTACCCCCTCCCCTCTACCCCCTTTCTCCCTCTCCTTCCCCCCTCCCCTTCCCCCCTCCCCCCTCCACCACTCCCAATCCCCCCTCCCTTCTCCCCCTTCCCCCCCTCCACTCCCCCCCTTCCCCCCTCCCCTCCCCTCCTTCCCCCTCCCCTCCCCCCTTCCCCCCTCCCCCCCTTCCCTCCCCCCCTTTCCCCCTCCTCCCCCTTCACCCCTCCGCTCCCCCCCTCCCCTCCCCCTTCCCCTCTCCCCTCCCCCCTCCCCTCCCCCCCTTCCCCCACTCCCTCCTCCCCTCCCCTCACCCCTCCCCTCCCCTCACCCCTCCCCTCCCCTCCCCCCTCCCCTCCCCCACTCCCCCCTTCCCTTTCTCCCCTCCCCCATCCCTTTCCCCCTCCCCTCCCCTTTCCCCCCACTCCCCTCCCCCCACCCCACCTCCCCTCCCCCCTTCCCCCCTCACCCCCTCCCCTCTCCACTCCCCCTCCCCTCCCCCTTCCCTTTCCCCCGCCCCCTTCCCTTTCCCCCCTCCCCTCCCTTTCCCCCCTTCCGCCCCCTTCCCCCCACCCTTTCCCCCTTCCCCCCCCTTCCCCCGTCGCGCTCTCTCTTCCCCCCGTCGCTCTCTCTCTTCCCCCTAGTTGCTCTCTCTCTTCCCCCCAGTCATTCTCTCTCTTCCCCCCAGTCGCTCTCTCTCTTCCCCCAGTTGCTCTCTCTCTTCCCCCCAGTCGCTCTCTCTTCCCCCGCAGTCGCTCTCTCTCTTCCCCCCAGTCACTCTTTCTCTTCCCCCCAGTCGCTCTCTCTCTTCCCCCCAGTCCCTCGCTCTCTTCCCACCCGTCGCTCTCTCTCTTCCCCCCTGAGTCGCTCTCTCTCTTCCCCCCCCAGTCGCTCTCTCTCTTCCCACCCCAGTCGCTCTCTCTCTTCCCCCCCAGTCGCTCTCTCTCTTCCCCCCCAGTCGCTCTCTCTCTTCCCCCCCCAGTCGCTCTCTCTCTTCCCCCTCCAGTCGCTCTCTCTCTTCCCCCTCCAGTCGCTCTCTCTCTTCCCCCAGTCGCTCTTTCTCTTCCCCCCCCAGTCGCTCTCTCTCTTCCCCCCCAGTCGCTCTCTCTCTTCCCCCCCGTCACTGTCTCTCTTCCCCCCCCATCGCTCTCTCTTCCCCCCCGAGTCGCTCTCTCTCTTCCCCCCCCAGTCGCTCTCTCTCTTCCCCCCCCCCAGTCGCTCTTTCTCTCCCTTCCAACAACAACATGCCCTCGAAAAAGCCTCGGCACCGCCGGGCACTCCAGCTAGTCTATATATATAAAAGGATACATCTGTCTGTCTGTTTCTCTGTCTGTCTGTCTGTCCTTCTGTCTGTCTGGCTATACACTCTAAAGTTATAGAGCATACCTACACGTGCGTTACATCAAAAGAAAGCTTACGATTCCGGAACGGTCATAAGCGTATTTACGTTTCGGCGAGACAAAAACTGCGCCCGCGGTATCCAAAGAACTTTTAAAATTCCGCTCATTAGCATCTCATTATCCGCTAATTAGCAATAGAGTGACATTAAGGTCGACCAATCGTACGGTCGAGCGACCCGACGGTCGACCAATCGCTGCGTGGTGGGGGCGGGTTCCTGGCGCGTGCAGGCGGGCCCTCCTAGAGTCGAGTGACGGGACGATTGACCAATCCTATGCTTCGGTGACCTGACGGTCGACCAATCGGTGCGTGTGTGGGCGGGCCTTATCGTTCTGAACTGAGGTGAGTCACCGCCATCTGGATTCCAAACTTTTCATTTCCCGCTTTCTGCGTCTTTCAAAAAAAAGTTGCTTTTAAAACACATAAAAAAGTTAATTACTTTCTAAATCTTTTATCTTATCTCATTAATTTTCCTACCTTTCCCCGTTTTTGCAGGTAGGCCTCAAAGCCTGGGCGTCTGTTGCCAGCCATGCTGGACCCTAGGCAATTGTTTTGTGGCAAGCTTCTCCCACCCCTCACCCCCCACCCCCCCGCTGCGCCCGATTCCGAACCAGCGACCAGCCATCTTGGTAAAGGCTGGCTGGGGCTTCATTCGCGCTCGCGCTGCACGGCGCGCCTCCACACAGAGCACGGCCAGAGGGAAGCGAGCAGGTTACCGGGGGGGTGGCGGGGCTCGGGAAGGGAGCGGGAGCGGAGAGGGTTACCCCGGCAACCGGGCTCGCCAGCCGCAATCGGCCGTCTCAAGCCGCTCAGGCCCAGGCCCGATCCCGGAGATCGGGAGGCGGAGAGGGGAGGAGGGTTACCAAGGCAACCGGGCCCGGCCAGCCGCAATCAGCCGTCTGAAGCTGCCTCAGGAGGGCGGAGCTCGGGCTGACCGGGGCGCTGCGCTCGGCATGTCAGTGCGTGGGGCGGCACGGAGCTCTGCGGAGCCATCGCCGGCAGAGGGGAGAGGGTCTGCTGGCTCCCCCCTCCCTTTCTCCCCCCCTTCGCTCCCCCCCTCTCCCCTCCCCTCCCCTTTCTCCCCCCCTCCCCTTTCTCCCCCCCTCCCCTTTCTCCCCCCTCCCCTTTCTCCCCCTCCCCATTCCCCCCTCCCCATTCCCCCCTTCCCCCCTCCCCTTTCCCCCCTCCCCCCGCCCCTTCCCCCCTCCCCCTCCCCTTTCCCCCTACCCCCTCCCCTTTCTGCCCCCCTCCCCTCCCCTTTCTCCCCCCTCCCCCCCTCTTCCCCCCTCCCCTTTCCCCCCCCCTTTCCCCCTTCCCCCCTCCCCTTTCCCCCCCTTCCCCCCTCCCCCCTCCCCTTCCCCCCATTCCCCCCTCCCCTTTCCCCCCTTCCCCCCTTCCCCCAGTCGCTCTCTTCACCCCCAGTCGCTCTCTCTCTTCCCCCCCAGTCACTCTCTCTCTTCCCCCAATCACTCTCTCTCTTCCCCCCCCAGTCGCTCTCTCTCTTCCCCCCAGTCGCTCTCTCTCTTCCCCCCCAGTCGCTCTCTCTCTTCCCCCCCAGTCGCTCTCTCTCTTCCCCCCAGCCGCTCTCTCTCTTCCCCCCCAGTCACGCTCTCTCTTCCCCCCCAGTCGCTCTCTCTCTTCCCCCCCAGTCGCTCTCTCTCTTCCCCCCCAGTCGCTCTCTCTCATCCCCCCCAGTCGCTCTCTCTCATCCCCCCCAGTCGCTCTCTCTCTTCCCCCCCAGTCGGTCTCTCTCTTCCCCCCCAGTCGCTCTCTCTCTTCCAACAACAACATGCCCTCGAAAAAGCCTCGGCACCGCCAGGCACTCCAGCAAGTCTATCTATATATATAAATAAAAGGATACATCTGTCTGTCTGTCTGTCTGTCTGTCCTTCGGTGCGTCTGTCCGGCTATACACTCTAAAGTTATAGAGTGTACCTACACATGCGTTACATCAAAAGAAAGCTTACGATTCCGGAACGGTCGTAAGCATATTTACGTTTCGGCCAGGCAAAAATTGCGCCCGCGGTATCCAAAAAACGTTCAAAATTCCGCTCATTAGCATCTCATTATCCGCTCATTAGCAATAGAGTGACGTCGAGGTCGACCAATCATACGGTCGAGCGACACGACGGTCGACCAATCGCTGCATGGCGGGGGCGGGTTCCTGGCGCGTGCTTGCGGGCCCTCCTAGAGTCGAGTGATGGGACGATTGACCAATCCTATGCTTCGGTGACCTGACGGTCGACCAATCGGTGCGTGTGTGGGCGGGCCTTATCGTTCTGAACCGAGGTGAGTCGCCGCCATCTTGATTCCAAACTTTTCATTTCTTTTTCCCGCTTTCTGCGTCTTTGAAAAAAAGTTGCTTTTAAAACACATATTGTTTTTAAAAAAGTTAATTACTTTCTAAATCTTTTATCTAATCTCATTAATTTTGCTACCTTTCCCCGTTTTTGCAGGTAGGCCTCGAAGCCTGGGCATCTGTTGCCAGCTATGCTGGACCCTCGGCAATTGTTTTGTGGCAAGCTCCTCCCACCCCTCACCCCCCACCCCCCCCCCCACGCTGGGCCCGATTCCGAACCAGCGGCCAGCCATCTTGGTAAAGGCTGGCTGGGGCTTCATTCGCGCTCGCGCTGCACGGCGCACGCGCACCTCCACACAGAGCGCGGCCAGAGGGACGCGAGCAGGTTAGCGGGGGGGGCGGGGCTCGGGAGGGGAGCGGGAGTGGAGAGGGTTACCCCGGCAACCGGGCTCGCCAGCCGCAATCGGCCGTCTCAAGCCCAGGGCCGGTCCCGGAGATCGGGAGGCGGAGAGGGGAGGAGGGTTACCAAGGCAACCGGGCACAGCCAGCCGCAATCGGCCGTCTCAAGGCTCGGGCTGACCGGGGCGCTGCGCTCGGCATGTCAGTGCGTGGGGTGGCACGGAGCTCAGCGGAGCCATCGCCGGCAAAGGGGAGAGGGTCTGCTGGCTCCCCCCTCCCTTTCTCATCCCCTCCTTCCCCCACCTCCCCCCCCTCCTTCCCCCACCTCTCCCCCTCCCCTCCCCCCCTCCCCTCCCCTCCCCCTCCTCTCCCACTCCCCTCCTCACCCCTCTCCCCCTCCCCTCCTCCTCCCCTCCCCCCACTCCCTCTCCCCCTTCCCCCCTCCCCTCTCCCCCTCCCCCTCCCCTCCCCCTCCACCCCCTCCCCTCCCCCTCCCCCCTCCCCCTCCCCTCCCCCCCTCTCCCCCTCCCCCCTAACCCCCTCCCCATCCCCTCCCTCCCCCCTCCCCTTCCTCCCCTCCCCTTCCTCCCCCCACCCCCTCCTCCCCCTCCCCTTCCTCCCCTCCCCCCTTCCCCCCCTTTCCCCCTCCCCTTCCCTCCCCTCCCCATTCCCCCTTCCCTCCGCTCCCCTTTCCACCCCTCCCCTCCCCCTCGCCACCCTCCCCTCCCCCTCCCCTCCCCTCTCCCCCTCCCCTTTCCCCCTCCCCTCCCCCCTTTACCCCCCTCCCCTCTACCCCCTTTCCCCCTCTCCTTCCCCCCTCCCCTTCCCCCCTCCCCCCTCCACCACTCCCAATCCCCCCCTCCCTTCTCCCCCTTCCCCCCCTCCACTCCCCCCCTTCCCCCCTCCCCTCCCCTCCTTCCCCCTCCCCTCCCCCCTTCCCCCCTCCCCTCCCCCCTCCCCCCCTTCCCTCCCCCCCTTTCCCCCTCCTCCCCCTTCACCCCTCCGCTCCCCCCCTCCCCTCCCCCTTCCCCGCTCACCTCCCCCCTCCCCTCCCCCCCTTCCCCCACTCCCTCCTCCCCTCCCCTCACCCCTCCCCTCCCCTCACCCCTCCCCTCCCCTCACCCCCCCCTCCCCTCCCCCACTCCCCCTTCCCTTTCTCCCCTTCCCCCATCCCTTTCCCCCCTCCCCTCCCCTTTCCCCCCACTCCCCTCCCCCCACCCCACCTCCCCTCCCCCCTTCCCCCCTCAACCCCTCCCCTCCCCCCTCCCCTCCACTCCCCCTCCCCTCCCCCTTCCCTTTCCCCCGCCCCCCTTCCCTTTCCCCCCTCCCCTCCCTTTCCCCCCTTCCCCCCCTTCCGCCCCCTTCCCCCCACCCTTTCCCCCTTCCCCCCCTTCCCCCCCTTCCCCCGTCGCGCTCTCTCTTCCCCCCGTCGCTCTCTCTCTTCCCCCTAGTTGCTCTCTCTCTTCCCCCCAGTCATTCTCTCTCTTCCCCCCAGTCGCTCTCTCTCTTCCCCCAGTTGCTCTCTCTCTTCCCCCCAGTCGCTCTCTCTTCCCCCCCAGTCGCTCTCTCTCTTCCCCCCAGTCGCTCTTTCTCTTCCCCCCAGTCGCTCTCTCTCTTCCCCCCAGTCCCTCGCTCTCTTCCCACCCGTCGCTCTCTCTCTTCCCCCCCGAGTCGCTCTCTCTCTTCCCCCCCAGTCGCTCTCTCTCTTCCCACCCCAGTCGCTCTCTCTCTTCCCCCCCCAGTCGCTCTCTCTCTTCCCCCCAGTCGCTCTCTCTCTTCCCCCCCCAGTCGCTCTCTCTCTTCCCCCTCCAGTCGCTCTCTCTCTTCCCCCTCCAGTCGCTCTCTCTCTTCCCCCCAGTCGCTCTTTCTCTTCCCCCCCCAGTCGCTCTCTCTCTTCCCCCCCCAGTCGCTCTCTCTCTTCCCCCCCCGTCACTGTCTCTCTTCCCCCCCCATCGCTCTCTCTTCCCCCCCGAGTCGCTCTCTCTCTTCCCCCCCCAGTCGCTCTCTCTCTTCCCCCCCCCCCCCAGTCGCTCTTTCTCTCCCTTCCAACAACAACATGCCCTCGAAAAAGCCTCGGCACCGCCGGGCACTCCAGCTAGTCTATATATATAAAAGGATACATCTGTCTG
>NW_028226240.1:0-58112 GCF_052327205.1 Somniosus microcephalus | reverse complement strand
GTGATAGTCTGCATGCTTCCGAAGCTTTTGTTTTGATGAAGCGTAGGCTTCTAAATCCTCTGGCTTAACAAAACAAGCATTTCTGTTGCATGAATGATGTCCTTTCTACAGGCAAGGAAACTACTTGTTCTTTTACTTCAACTAAACTAGATTTTCTAGTTGAATAAATCTGGTCATGTTGATTGACTTTCTTGACATGAAACTATAAATGTTTCATCTTTAATGTATCATACTAAACTTATTAAAAATATTTTTTTCAGTGATTGATCAGTGTTGGCTAGGATGGATTGGGAAACGTTACTTAAAGGGTTGACGGTGGATAGGCAATGGCAAACATTTCAAGATCGCATGGATGAACTACAGAATTTGTTCATCCCTGTTTGGCATAAAAATAAAACAAAAAAAGTGACTCAACCGTGGCTAACGAGGGAAATTAGGGATAGCATAAGATCCAAGGAGAGGACATATAATTTGGCCAGAAAAAGCAGCAAACCTGAGGATTGGGAGCACTTTAGGATTCAGCAAAGGAGGACAAAGGGATTAATTAGGAGAGGGAAAATAGATTACGAGAGTAAGCTTGCAGGGAACATAAAAACTGACTGTAAAAGCTTCTATAGATATGTGAAGAGAAAAAGATTGGTGAAGTCAAGCGTAGGTCCTTTGCAGTCAGAATCAGGGGAATTTATAATGGGGAACAAAGAAATGGCAGACCAATTAAATACATACTTTGGTTCTGTCTTCACACAGGCGGACACAAATAACCTCCCAGAGATGTCGGGGAACATAGGGTCTAATGAGAGGGAGGAATTGAATGAAATCAGTATTTGTAGGAAAATGGTGTTGGGGAAATTGACGGGATTGAAGGCCGATAAATCCTCAGGGCCTGATAATCTACATCCTAGGGTACTTAAGGAAGTGGCCCTAGAAATAGTAGATGCATTGCTGGTTATCTTCCAAAATTCTACAGACTCTGGAACAGTTCCCATGGATTGGAGGGTAGCTAATGTTACCCCACTATTCAAAAACGGTGGTAGAGAGAAAATGGGGAATTATAGACCGGTAAGCCTGACATTGGTAGTGGGGAAAATGCTAGAGTCCATTATAAAAGATGTAATAGCAGAGCACTTGGAAAACAGTGACAGGATCGGACAAAGTCAACATGGATTTACAAAAGGTAAATCATGCTTGACTAATCTACTGGAATTTTTTGAGTCTGTAACTGGTAGATTAGATAAGGGAGAACCAGTGGATGTGGTGTATTTGGACTTTCAGAAGGCTTTCGATAAGGTCCCGCATAAGAGATTAACGTGCAAAGTTAAAGCACACGGGATTGGGGGTAAAGTACTGTCTTGGATAGAGAACTGGTTGGCAGACAGGAAGCAAAGAGTTGGAATAAATGGGTCTTTTTCCGAGTGGCAGGCAGTGACTAGTGGGGTACCGCAGGGATCGGTTCTGGGATCCCAGCTACAGGAAACTTTGGTTTATCCGGAGGTTAACTGTCCGGAATGCTCGAGCCACCGGCAAAAATCAGGAGCCGTTTCGTTAGGGTTTTTTTTTCTTTTCGTTGCTTTTTTGTCACCAGTCAGGCTCTGCAAGGTCTCGCTGAAGCTGTTGCTAAGCTACAGAGACGCTTGCAAGGTACGGCTGACTGTTTAGAAGCTGAGCAACAGGGTTTGTTGCCAGATACGGAGCTCAAAATCTCCGTATGTTTCAACATTAGCGCTGGTTTGTCCGGCACTTTTGATGGGACGGCAACAGCTCGGTCCCGTCGGTGCCGGATAGCACAAAGTTTCCTGTATTCACAATATATATTAATGATCTAGACGAGGGAACTAGATGTAATATCTCCAAGTTTGCAGACGACACAAAGCTGGGTAGGCGTGTGTGCTGTGAGGAGGGTGCAGAGAAACTCCAGTATGATTGGACAGGTTGGGTGATTGGGCAGATGCATGGCAAATGCAGTATAATGTGGATAAATGCGAGGTTATCCACTTCGGTGGCAAAAACAGGAAGAGAGATTATTATCTGAACGGCAATAGATTGGGAAAAGGGGAAGTGCAACGAGACCTGGGTGTCCTTGTGCACCAGTCGCTGAAGGTAAGCATGCAGGTGCAGCAGGCGGTTAAGAAGGCAAATGGTATTTTGGCCTTCATAGCGAGAGGATTCGAGTACAGGAGCAAGGATGTCTTGCTGCAGTTGTACAGGGCCTTGGTGAGACCACACCTTGAGTATTGTGTGCAATTTTGGTCACCTTATCTGAGGAAGGATATTCTTGCCATGGAGGGAGTGCAGCGAAGATTCACCAGACTGATACCTGGGATGGCAGGAATGACGTATGGGGAGAGATTGGGTCGATTAGGCTTATATTCGCTAGAGTTTAGAAGAATGAGAGGGGATCTCATTGAAACTTATAACATTCTAACAGGACTAGACAGACTAGATGCAGGAAGGATGTTCCCAATGGCGGGGGAGTCTAGAACCAGTGGTCACAGTCTAAGGATAAGGGGTAAGCCATTTAGGACTGAGATGAGGAGGAATTTCTTCACCCAGAGAGTGGTGAACCTGTGGAATTCTCTACCACACAAGGCAGTTGAGGCCAATTCATTAAATATATTCAAGAAGTAGTTAGATATATTTCTTAAGGCTAAAGGGATCAAGGGATATGGGGAGAAAGCAGGGACAGGGTACTGAATTTGGATGATCAGCCATGATCTCATTAAATGGCGGAACAGGCTCAAGGGGCCGAATGGCCTACTCCTGCTCCTATCTTCTATGTTTCTATGTTCCATCTACTAATGTAAGCTAATCATGTCATGTTAAAAATTGGTGATTTCTGGTGAAGTAATGCTTCAGTTACTCTGCTAGACTGACAACTTGAATGGAGTGTGGTTGATCAGATTAGAACCCTTGAATTCTCAACCAGTTTTCCCTGTTTCCTAGATGGCCATAATACAGTGACAAGTATATCATCAAATCTCACTGTACCTGACTTAGAGAGTGGGTGGGGTGTGCGGGAAATCAATTGGAAAGGGATAAGCTCCCTAATTGTGTGTGTCTGTGTATGATATTTTTTACTAAGGTTGCAAAAAGGTAACCCAGATACACAGCAACTTTATAGAAGTGCAATCCAAATTAAATTTGCTTGTAGTCTCCACTGAAATGTGGTTTGCTGGGTTTTTTTCAAGGATATTTTCCAATTCAAATGTATTCTGTATTATCTAAATTAGTGATTTAGTATGGCACTGATGAGAATTGAGGATGCACATCCCTAGTTTTCTTCTCTTATGGGAGGGGTAGAAAAATAATGCCCCCCCCACCAAGCTAGCTTTAAGGTACAATGAATAACAATAGTTAAAGCTGAGCTATGTAATCCTGTTTGATTTGATAGTCCAGACATCAGATGTGATGCTGTGGTAGTCAGCAAAAACATACATCAGAGTTGTGTTGGGTTGGGGATGGGAGGTGGTATGCATAGTATTTGGTTGAATCCTGCCTATTTTTGTTTCTCCTAGGATAACTTTAATGGTCTGTCAGTGGACACTTATCAGCCATTCAACAACTTCCAGCCACCCAACATGGGGGGTAACCCCCCTCCGATACCAACACACCCACCAACATACGAATCTGTAAGTTGCTGAGGTTCTTTCGCAACAACAGACCTGAGCCTGACCAATGGGAGAGTGGATAATCAGGAAAGATGTTGTTTTAATCATACTTCTGGTGCTTTCAACCATACATTAACACTACTAACAACATTGCACCTCAGCCTTGCTGTTTTGACTCATAATCTTACATGATGTTAGTCAGTATTCCTTGTGTTGTGCCTGAGATGTAAACCATCAAAAAAATGTAATTGTTGATTTGCACAGTATTCCATGGCCCACTTAAACTTTTGATATTTTACTGCCAAACAACCTCTCTGGCACTGAAAATTAACTATTAGCAGAGTGGAATCTCATTCCTTCAAGTTTTAATTGTTGTTGGAGATTTTAAAACTGTAAAAGAAAATTTTTTAACTTTTCCTTTCTGTCTTTTTTTTTCTCTCTCAATCCAATCTTTCTTTCCCTCCCTTTATTTCTCTTTCTGTACCTGATTTGACATTGAATTCACCCACTCCAAATTACACTTCAGTCCTTGTGCTGTTAAGTTCACAATCCTTCAATCTGATTGGTTAAGGAGATGCACAGTTGTTTGCCCTGTTCACTCGGGTCCCAGATGCTCCGTTTCCCTCGCTGTGACATTATAAGCTCGCACTTTCAGCAAATTGCCATGGAAAAAAATTAAAATCCTAAAGGGGCAAGGCTAACTAATGGCAGACACCGTTAGATGCCCTGCTACAGCAAAATCTGGCTCAAAGTTTCTGGGGGCTGTGGCCAGTACACTGATATGCTAAATGTAGTCTCACTTGATTATTAAATAGTACTTGCATATATGTGCAAAAGGAATACTGAAAATCATTTCACTAACCAGGTTGCCTCATTTTCTGGAGGATCCATTAATATTAGCATTTTCAGGAAATCAGTGGCTTCAAAAATATATTATTTTAAAATTTATTCCATGAATATGTGTAATGTTTAATAAGTAATCTCTGCTTTGAAGTGTGTTCAGAATGCATAATCTGATGAAACTGAACTGGTAATTTATAAATACATTATTAAATATAAGTTTTTGATTTGTGATTTATTCAGAAAAGCCACAGCAGTACTTTGTTTACATTGTTGTAATGTTTGGCAACTAGATTTTGTGTAAACTTGCATTTTTGTGTCAGATTTTAAGTTGCAGAATACTAGGGCTGCTATTTTTACTGGTAATTATCAGTGAATCATGTATTTTAGAATTGGCGTTTAAAAAAAATGTCCAGGGTTAATTTGTATTTTTACAGCTCTTAACACAGACAGACATTCAAATTGTACACCACATTAAGCTAACACTTTCTCGCTGAATAGGTGGGCGATAAGTTAAATGGTCACACGGGTGTTGGCATTTTGCGGTAGGTGGTTTGTGTGCAGGAGTACTGCTGGAACTTAATCATCTACAACTGTGCAGTTTACCAGAGCTGTAATCCACTGCTTATCTGGATGGGACCATCCTACCTGTTGTGGCATTAGCATAGAAACATAGAAGATAGGAGCAGGAGTAGGCCATTCGGCCCCTCGAGCCTGCTCTGCCATTCAATGAGATCATGGCTGATCATCCAAACTCAGTACCCTGTCCCTGCCTTCTTCCCATATCCCTTGATCCCTTTAGCCTTAAGAAATATATCTAACTCCTTCTTGAATATATTTAATCAATTGGCCTCAACTGCCTTCTATGGTAGAGAATTCCACAGGTTCACCAGTCTCTGGGTGAAGAAATTCCTCCTCATCTCTGTCCTAAATGGCTTACCCCTTATCCTTAGACTGTGACCACTGGTTCTGGACTCCCCCGCCACCGGGAACATCCTTCCTGCATCTAGTCTGTCTAGTCCTGTTAAAATTTTATAAGTTTCAATGAGATCCCCTCTCATTCTTCTAAACTCCAGCGAGTATAAGCCCAATCGACCCAATCGCTCCTCATACGTCATTCCTGCCATCCCAGGTATCAGTCTGGTGAATCTTCGCTACACTCCCTACATGGCAAGAACATCCTTCCTCAGATAAGGCGACCAAAACTGCACACAATACTCAAGGTGTGGTCTCATCAAGGCCCTGTACAACTGCAGCAAGACACCCTTGTTCCTGTACTCGAACCCTCTCGCTACGAAGGCCAACATACCATTTGCCGCCTTAACCGCCTGCTGCACCTGCATGCTTACCTTCAGCGACTGGTGCACAAGGACACCCAGGTCTCGTTGCACTTCCCCTTCTCCCAATCTATTGCCATTCAGATAATCTGCCTTCCTGTTTTTGCCACCAAAGTGGATAACCTTGCATTTATCCACATTATATTGCATCTGCCCAATCACCCAACCTGTCCAAATCATACTGGAGTTTCTCGGCATCCTCCTCACAGCACATGCGCCCACCCAGCTTTGTGTCATCTGCAAACTTGGAGATATTACATCTAGTTCCCTCGTCTAGATCATTAATATATCAGTGCAGCTAACAGTCTCAGAGTGTGTAAAGCCAGTACACAAGGACTATGCCCCACATTCTGGTCTGGTCTTAACCCATTCTCTTGCTTCTGTTTTTAGTGGTTTGAGTGTGGCATTCACAGATTTAATCCTTGACATTTTGGTGGGAGGAATGAGGAGGGGCAGTGTAAGCTGGGGGGTGCAATCGTGGGGGGGGGTGCATGAACAGAGACACCTGGGGCTTTATGTGCACAAATCGCTGAAGGTTCAAGGGCATATGGGATCCTGGGCTTCGTGGGTGGAGTTATAGAGTGCAGTAGCGGGCAAGTTGTGATGAACCTTTGTGGAGCGCTGGTTTGGCCTCAACTGGGGTGGTGTCCGGTTCTGGGCACCGCACTTTGGGAGGGATGTGAGGGCTTCAGAGGGGCTGCAGAGATTTGCGGGGATGGTTCCAGGGATGTGGGACTTCAGTTGCGTGGATGGACTGGAGAGGCTGGGGTTGTTCTCCTTGGAGCAGAGAAGATTTGATGGAGGTGTTCGGGGTCGTGGGGGTTCTGGACAGAGTGGGTGGGGAGGGGCTGCTCCCGTTGGTGGGGGGGTCAGGAACCGAAGGGTGCGGATTTGGGGTGGTTGGCGGAGGAGTCGGGGGCGACGTGGGGAGGGACTTTTTTGTGCGGCGGGTGGTTGGGATCTGGAGTGCACTGCCTGGGAGGGTGGTGGAGGCGGACTCGGTTGTGGCTTTCGGGGGGGAATTGGCTAAGTACCTGAAAGAAGGGATTTTGTAGGGCTGCGGGGGAAGGACGGGGGATGTGGCTGGCTGGGGTGCTCTTGCGGGGAGCCGGCGTGGGCTCGATGGGCCAGGTGGCCTCCTTCTGTGCTGTGGCCATATATTGTGAATAGCTGAGGTCTTAGGACCGATCCCTGTGGTACCCCACTAGTCACTGCCTGCCACTCGGAAAAAGACCCGTTTATTCCAACTCTTTGCTTCCTGTCTGCCAACCAGTTCTCTATCCAAGTCAGTACCTTGCCCCCAATCCCATGTGCCTTAACTTTACACGCTAATCTCTTATGCGGGACCTTATCGAAAGCCTTCTGAAAGCACAAATACACCACATCCACTGGTTCTCCCTTATCTATTTTACCAGTTACATTCTCAAAAAATTCCAGTAGATTAGTCAAGCACTATCCATGTTGACTTTGTCCGATCCTGTCACTGTTTTCCAAGTGCTCTGCTATTACATCTTTTATAATGGACTCTTAACATTTTCCCCACTACCGATGTCAGGCTTACCGGTCTATAATTCCCCGTTTTCTCTCTACCACCTTTTTTGAATAGTGGGGTTACATTAGCTACCCTCCAATCCATGGGAACGGTTCCAGAGTCTATAGAATTTTGGAAGATGACCAGCAATGCATCTACTATTTCTAGGGCCACTTCCTTAAGTACCCTAGGGTGTAGATTATCAGGCCCTGGGGATTTATCGGCCTTCAATCCCGTCAATTTCCCTAACACCATTTCCCTACAAATACTGATTTCTTTCAGTTCCTCCCTCTCATTAGACCCTATGTTCCCTGACATCTCTGGGAGGTTATTTGTGTCCTCCTTTGTGAAAACAGAACCAAAGTATGTATTTAATTGGTCTGCCATTTCTTTGTTCCCCATTATAAATTCCCCTGATTCTGACTGCAAGGGACCTACGCTTGACTTCACCAATCTTTTTCTCGTCACATATCTTGCAGAGTTACCGGGAGTTGAGTGGGAAGGGCCTCCAGTGACGGGTCTACCCTGCTAGGTTCCATTAATGAACCAGAATGGGTGATTAATCTACCAACCATTGTCTTGGAATACTGCGGACTTCCTGGCTCAGGCATTGGATTACCAGGTCTACCACAGGGAGTTGATTTGGATCTGCGCTTCTATTACCAAGTCCAATGCAACACTCTAGGCTTACTCATCATCAGCTGCTTAATCCAGGTCCTCAAGTGAGAGAATTTAACAAAGCAGCATGCCAGCTTTGAGATTGACTCTCCCTTCCAGAGACAGGTTGATGTAGGTCAGAGCCCTCCTCTAAGCATGCGCTTCCCCTTTACCACCTCACAGCATGCAGTTGCTGGTGACATTGCTGTCGTTAAAGTTGACTTGATTGTATAACTGATAATTGGTGTTGTTTAACAGATTGATGATGTTAAAAGTACTGACACTCGTTTGCCTTCTTCCAAGCTTCCTGGTAAGTCGATACAGATTTTTTGGTTTAATCTCTTTATGTAGTTCACTGGTGAAAATGTTTTTGTGACTAATGTTAGCATATGTGGTACTACATAGCACACATTAATTTTTGTTAATTGTATTTTTATAGGCCCTTCAGTCCCGGTTCCTGCACCTCGGCAGATGCCAGGACCTGCTGCTGGTCCGAGCGACTTTATTTACGATAACATGACGCTACCAGAGTTGCCCTCTGTGCCTGACACCCTACCGACAGCATCTGTTGGTGGCACTTCCACAGCTTCAGAAGATATTGATTTTGATGATCTGTCTCGTAGATTTGAGGACTTGAAGAAGAAAACTTAATTTAATAATCAAGAAAGCTGTTCTTTAATTTTCATGGAGTAATTCTAAATTCACTGGTGTATCTCTACTCGAACCTGAAGCTTTATAATTGAACCAGATGCTATGTATGCTGGAATATTAACACTCCTTTCTTGAAAAATCCTTTGGATTTCTCTCAGTGGTTGCTATACTATAATTTCAGATATTATTCTAACCAGGCCCTGGTTATATTTATGGGGGTCTTGCAAAAAAAAAAACAGGGCTTATGGTTGGTTGAGCATTGATTCAAATCCAGTTTTGGCCATGACCTCAGATCTTTATTAATCTACACTCGGCAACATGCTAACTTGACTCTGCCTATGTCTCTCTCTCTCTCGGTGCCCCAAATGATCAGGAATGACAGGTGCATTTGAAAGAATGGACATTGTGTTACATTGGTCATAGTGAAATTGCATGTGATCTCAAACTTGTATAAGAGAAAATTCAATTGTCAGTAACACTTGGTAAAAGTGTATATTGTTTTCAGCCAGTTATTTATGCAGTATCTTGTGTATTCCAAAAAGAAGTGATTTATACCTTCCTATTTACAGGTGGGGATTCCTTGTACTATTTACAGTCTAACTTAAACCCGATCTGTAATGAAGCCTCTGTAACATTGTCATTTTGTTTCAGTCTTGTTAAAATGAAATTTGAACTTTCAGCACTGGAAAAGATATGCTTGAAAGAAGGTCTACAAATCAACTTTAATAGCATTCCAATTGCATTTTCTTAACATAGGTAGTCTTCTCATTCAACAACAAATCTAAAATATTTTTAAAAGATTTAGGTTGCACAGGTTAGACTTATGGCCATTTTAAAATTGTGACCTAGGTAGTCTGATGAAGCTCTATTGCAGAGGTATTTACTAATTTCAGGTTGAGGACTAGCATCTTAAACAGTAACTTGCTCACAAGTCGCTTCAACAGTGTGGAAACTCCATGTTCTTCTTTTTAACAATAGCATATGCACCACCTATATATGATTCAAACACCAATGGAAACCCAGTAGCATCAAGTTTTTATTTACCCTTGGATTCCATAAACTGAGTATGTTTAATTACTTTTCTAAACTAGATCGTTAACACTTATTTCCACAAACTAATTGTCTAAAGTTTGGTTGTATAACATAGTGCAAGACTCCTCAGTTCCGTACCATGTGTCAAGAGGATGAACTGGAGTTCTGACACCACAGAGCCTTACCACTGCTGTGGCCTCCCAGTGGCAATGGGCTGCAAAAGTTTCCATGCTGTTCAGCCCTTTGTCCCAACTAGGAGCATCCAAGACTGGAACATTCAGTAACCGTTTACACTGAGTTTCTTAGCCTTCTGCTTGGGGTGAAGTACGGAAAATATATTTGAGTGGAGTAGAAAACTATGGAGTAACTCCTTGTTGGGAGCCCATAACTGAGGTAATGGTTCTTGGAGCCACTGGCCTGTGCTTTTTGGTGGAGAAGGTGTGTAATACAGTGGGATTACTGGAGGCAAAATGGGGGAGAAAATACATTACTGCTCACAAGGTTTGCAGTTGGCCCTCGGGCTGTATTTGAGTACCGCTACGCTACTGTGTCTCAAAGTTCCAGTAATCACCAAGAGTTGCAATCTGGTGAATGTAATTGGACACTACAGCAGAGCCAGGTTAACTCTGCATGGCCTAAGATTGTGTGTATATATATTTAAAAAAAAATAACCAAGGCTTGGCATGCGGTATCCTGGGTTTCATAGCTTCCTGCACCGTCTTGCACATTCTGTTCATCTAATGAGGTCGTTAAAAATCTTTTAATGCAACAAAACTACCATCCTTTACAACAGTTTGAAATGATTGTTTATCTTGTAAATTTTCTCTTCCGATTAGACTGGTTCTTAATAGCTGTCAACTGAACTAGACACAGCAGGAATAGTAATGAACTCTGATTTTCCAGAGTTGATTTGCACATGCGTGCATCTATGATTGATGTCATAATGTCCATGAGGCCTGGATGCAGTAAAAATAACTTTCAAACAGTGAGTAGCCAGCCAGTAGTCATGTGGCAGTCTAATTTATTAATGGATTGAGAGTAACTGTTCAGTGAAGTACTGAATAGTTCATAATAAATCACTAACAACTCTACTTTCAATAATATTCCTCTGAATTTTCACCTTGTAATGTGTTGATTGACATGATTTTCTATATCCTTATGTTAATCATAATAAACAATGTTTCAAAGGCCTTATTAGTCAGATGTTGGGGTCCTTACCTTTACAAAAATATGTGCAGACTTGGTGTTCATGATTTTGTTTATATTATATGTTTAAACATTGCTAAATAAAACAACTTTAAGGGTTTCTGTTGGTTGTAGTTCTGTTAATTCAGTGGCATCTAAAATTTTCCTTGCACACTTCCCAGTCCCAACTGAACATTTATGTAGCAATTGTAACTGAAGCTAGATATAAAATTGCATATTGGCATTGCCTGCTTGTGCTGCTGATAATAGCCATCCTCTGTCCACTAGTTTCAGACTAAAAGAACGGAGTCCTGAAATTCATTATGCTCACCAGTTTGCCCTGACACTGATTGTCCCAAATCCTGGGGACGGGGTCATTAGCATAGAGGGGAGGTGTCCATGCCATTTCTAGCATTCTGGGAGGGGGTGGGGCAAGAACTTTAGGCTGGCATCCTGTCACTCTGGGGAGTATGGAGGGTGCTGCTGTTACGGCTGAAAAGACTGTTTTTGCAAAATAAATTATGCTTGTACTTGCTATCCTAACAGCATTTGATCACTCTTGAGTGTTGGGAAATTGGAAATGTAGACCCTGCTTTTGCCAGTAAGGAGGTGCATGGCATAATGCTGCCAGTCTCATCTTGTCTGATCAGCAAGGGGTGTGGATACAAGGAGCACCCTCGCCACCCTCCTGTTGGAATTTTTCAAAAGACAAAAAGGCACAGTGACTCGGCAGAGCCATGTCCTGTCCCAAATGCTGGCCCTTCTCCCTAACTTACAATGCAGATGCAGGAATTTCAAGGCTTGCGTGTTTTCAGTCAGTCCAGTGTGTGGTGTCGTCATCCACATGCCTTAATTTATCTTCTCCCCTTTCTAAGATTACTGCCTCATGTCCCAGCTTGTCTTCCATCCTGTTCCTTCATGAAACCAGCAATCTAATTCCAAAATTCAGGTATCCTTGACAACTTGCTTGTTTTCCTCTTTTCCCCCTTCCCTCCAACATCTACACACAGTGATGTAGCTTGAGATACAGAATTCAACAGAGTGGGGAATTGAACTTTCATCCACCAATGCTAAGCACCTCATCAAGACTGGACAGCTTTTAGTAAACTAACAAATTATAGATGTGTGGTACAAAAGCAAAATACTGAATATGCTGGAAATTCTCAGCAGGTCAGGCAGAATCTGTGGAGAGAGAAACCAAGTTAACGATGATCTTTTGTCAGAACTGGGAAAGGTTAGAGATTTACCAGTTTTTAAGCAAGTACAGAGGCAGGGAGGAGAGGAAAACAAAATGGAAGGTCTATGATAGGGTGGAAGACGGGAGTGATTAAATGACTAAAGGGATGGTGGGTGGTGCAAAGCAAAAGGAGATGGTAATGGAACCAGTAAAAAATGAGTCCGGAGGAGCTGTAAATGGCAACATCAGAACCATTAACAGCTGTCTGGAAAAAATGCGAGTGGTGGTTATGATCTGAAAATGTTGAACTCAATGTTGAGTCCAAAAGGCTGTAAAGTGCCTAATCGAAAGATGAGGTGCTGTTCCTTGAGCTTCATTGGAACAATGTAGGAGGCCGAGGTCAGAGTGGGATGGAGAATTAAAATGGCAAGTGACCGGAAGCTCAGGATCATGCTTGCGTACTGAATGGAGGTGTTCAGAGTGATCACTCAATCTGCGTTTGGTCTCCCCAACGCAGAGGAGACCACATTGTGAGCAGTGAATACAGTATACGTACTTGAAAATAGTACAAGTAAATCGCTGTTTCACCTGGAAGGAGTGTTTGGGACCCTGGTCAGTGGGAAGATGTTAAATCTCCTGCGCTTGTATGGGTAGCTGCTTTGGGAAGGGGAGCGGGTAATGGAAGAGTGGACCAGGGTGTCACAGAGGGAACGGTCCCTTCGGAATGCTGGGAGGGGAGGGGGAAGATGTGTTTGATGGTGGCATCGTGTTGAATATACAGGCTGGTGGGGTGGAAGGTGAGGACAAGGTGGACCCTTTCGTGGTTCTAGGAGGGAGGGGAAGAGGAAGGGGTGAGGGTAAGAAGCATTGGAAATGGGATGGACACGGTCGAGGGCCCTGCCAACCAGGGTGATGGGGAATCCTCGGTTCAGGAAAAAGGAAAGCAGTGGTGTGGACATGTGGTATTTACTTTGATCTACATTTACAAAAGGAGAATTGTAAAAATAATTGATCCCTTTCATGTTTTAACAATCTTGCTTTTTGAGCACATGAATCTGTATTTTTTCCTAGATAAATGATGCAAACAGCAGTGCTTTCCTTCAATCCCTCCCTATTCTCTCCTCCACAAAAGGCTGATTAGACACTAAGCAAGATTTTGGAAAAGTTATGGAGAGGTGAGAAAGCACGGTTGAGGTGGCACATTCGGAGGAAGCTTTGAAAGTGATGGAGCAAATTAAATGTCAAAGGAACCAAGCTTGTTTGTCAGACTTTGAAGAATCATTGAAGAGGATAATTCATATTTATGACATTATAAGAGCTTTCTCAAGCATGAGAGGCCAGTATCCGTTGTGCTGCAATATTCTGCTTATTCCATTATTATCTTACTGCCTTCTAAAACTCACTTTATGGATCATATTAAATCACCATCACTACAATGAATCATCATCCAATCCAATAAACTTGTATTGGACTAGATTTTCCACCCATTGACAAATGAACAGGTGAAAAAACGAATCCATTGTTAAATTGTAATTAATTATCATTCATCATCACTTGGCACATTCAGTTATTGCGGCACAATTGTTAATCCTTCAGTATAGATGTCGTGCTTCAACAACCACAAAGTGTATTGACCACCTGCACCTGAAAGCACTGTTTGGAGGGGGAGGAGTTAGAGAAATTGATTTATATATATTTTTAAAAAAGCTGTCATTCAGAGTTTGCATTATTTAAAATAAAACCCATTGGAAAAACACACACCTCTGCTGAAGTGAATTCACTGCTTTCAGGATTTAGATCATTATATACTATTCATTCTTCATTCTTACTATATTGTCTAAGCCTCTTGAGCATGTTCTTGCATAATAATATCTCTTTATGGGCTTTGTTCTTTTATTGCATAATGTACAAAGTATTTTATCCTGTATTTTCTGAAAGTTCTCCCTATATAACATGAACATATTAAATGAAATTTTAAACAAAATGTTAAGTGCTTTATTTTAACAGTTTTTTTTAAACCTGATGTTCTATGCTCATCTGCTTAGTCAGGTGGGACTGTATATACAATAGCTTGATGTTCAAGGAAAATGTGGAAATAAATTGTAACAATTGCACTGCTTTCACTGAAACCCAACTAAAATTGAGAAGACTTTCACCCCATCAGCCAGTGCTGGCTTTATGTCTGTGTCCTGGGACAGTTTTCTAATTCCCTGTACCAGTCAGTCCATTACAACTTTGTTTTTGTAAATATTCTGAAAGCCAAAATGAAGCTTAATTGAAAATATGCAATTCTGTTAGCTTGGGGTACAACCAAGTCCATTGATAAATATGGAGTTATAATAAATCTATTAACCATTCCACCTCATAGCTGGTTTGCTAATTTTAGGAATTTAATCTATATAAGCAAGGTGATGAATTATTTGCTATCTGACGTGTTATTGCAAGGGACAGAGATATTCAGTTCATATAATAACCTACATTTATGGACATCAGTAAAGCTGGTAGTGGGTCTTAAGGTATAAAGTGATAAACAAATTAAATCTGTTTTCATTGAAGAGAAAGGGTTATTGTAATGCATGCTTCTAAATTCTTGAGAAGGAAACTGATGAGATGTTCAGTAGTTCTTGGTGATGAACCAAGAGCAGTGAATGGAGAACAGGAGGAGGGGGACAAATAGAAACAGGAAGCCAAATCAAAATATTGAATTTGTCATCCCAGGGCAATGTCACCCATGGCCATGTCACCTGTTGTTAACTTCTGTAATAAACAACCACCAATTACAACAACACCAACTTGTATTTATATAGCGCCTTTACTGTAGTAAAACGTCCCAAGGCGTTTCACAGGAGTGTTATAAGACAACCATTTGACACTGAGCCACATAAGAAATTAGGGCAGATGACCAAAAGCTTGGTCAAAGAGGTAGGTCCTAAGGAGCATCTTAAAGGAGGGTGGAGAGGTTTAGGGAAGGAGTTCCAGAGCTTAGAGCCTAGGCAGCTGAAGGCATAGCCGCCGATGGTTGAGCGATTTATAATCAGGGATGCTCAAGAGGGCAGAATTTGAGGAGCGCAGATATCTCGAGGTGGGGTGGGGTTTGTAGGCCTGAAGGAAATTAGAGAGATCGGGAGGGGCGAGGCTTTGGAGGGAATTGAAAACAAGGATGAGAATTTTTAAATTGAGACGTTGCTTAACCGGGAGCCAATGTAGGTCAGCGAGCACGTGTGATGGGTGAACGATACTTGGTGCGAGCCAGGACGTGGGCCGCCGAGTTTTGGATGACCTCGAGTTTACGTAGGGTAGAATGTGGGAGGCCAGCCAGGAGTGTGTTGGAATAGTCAAGTCTAGAGGTAACAAAGGCATGGATGAGTGTTTCAGCAGCAGATGAGCTGAGGTAGGGTGGAGGTGGAGATGGGCGATGTTACGGAGATGGAAATAGGCGGTCTCAGTTATGCTGCAGATATGTGGTCAGAACCTCATTTCAGGGTCAAATATGACACCAAGGTTGCAAACAGTGTGGTTGAGTCTCAGACAGATGCTAACAGAGTTTGTGGTGGGGACCAAAGACAATGGCTTTGGTCTTCCCACTATTTAATTGGAGAATGGTGGTGGACCATTAAACAACTAACAGGAGGAGGAGGCTCCAAGAATATCCCCATCCTCAATGATGGTGGAGCCCAGCACATGAGTGCAAAAGACAAGGCTGAAGTGTTTGCAACCAACTTCAGCCAGAAGTGCCGAGTGGATGATCCACATCGGCCCCAACATCACAGAAGCCAGTCTTCAGCTAATTTGATTCACTCCACGTGATATCAAGAAATGACTGAGCGCACTGGATACAGCAAAGGCTATGGGCCCCGAAAACACCCTGGCTATCGTGCTGAAGACTTGTGCTCCAGAACTAGCCGCGCCTCTAGCCAAGCTGTTCCAGTACAGCTACAACACTGGCATCACAGACCCAATTCACATACGAACCGGGGTCAAACAAGGCTGTGTCATCACACCAATGCTCTTCTCGATCTTCCTTGCTGCAATGCTCCATCTCACCCTCAGTAAGCTCCCCACCGGAGTGGAGCTAATTTACAGAACAAACGGGAAACTGTTCAACGATAGCAAAATACTGCGGATGCTGGAAATCCGAAATAACAACAGAAAATGCTGGAAAAACTGAAACTGTTCAACCTCCGTTGCCTCCAGTCCAGATCCAAGGTCGTCCCATCCTCTGTTGTCGAATTACAGTATGCAGACGACGCTTGCGTCTGCGCTCACTTGGAAGTCGAACTCCAAACCATCGTCAACACCTTCACTGAAGCGTACGAGAGCATAGAATTTACACTAAACATCTGTAAGACAAAGGTCCTCTACCAACCTGCCCCCGCCACACAGTACTGCCCCCGATTATCAAAATCCACGACAAGGCCTTGGACAACGTGGATCACTTTTCATACCTCTGGAGCCTACTGTCAACGAGGGCAGACGTTGACGATGAAGTCCAACACCGTCTTCAGTGTGCCAGTGCAGCCTTCGGTCGCCTGAGGAAGAGAGTGTTTGAAGACCAGGATCTCAAACCCGGCACTAAGCTCATGGTCTACAGAGCAGCAGTGATACCTGCCCTGCTGTATGCCTCAGAGACATGGACCATGTACAGCAGGCACCTCAAAACACTGGAGAGGTACCACCAACGCTGCCTCGGCAAGATCCTGCAAATCCATTGGCAGGATAAGCGCACCAACGTCAGTGTTCTTGCTCAGGCCAACATCCCCAGCATCGAAGCTTTGACCACGCTCAATCAGCTCCGATGGACAGGTCACATTGTCCGTTTGCCCGATACGAGACTCCCAAAACAAGCGCTCTACTCGGAGCTCCGGCACGGCAAGAGAGCCCCAGGTAGGCAGAGGAAACGCTTCAAGGACACCCTCAAAGCCTCCTTGAAAAAGTGCAATATCCCCATCGACACCTGGGAATCCCTGGCCCAAGACCGCATAAAGTGGAGGAGAAGCATCCGGGAAGGCACCGTACACCTCGAGTCTCTTCGCCGGGAGCAAGTGGAAGCCAAGCGCAAACAGCGGAAGGAGCGCACATCAACCCAAGCTCCCCACCCACCCGCCCCTTCAACCACCGTCTGCCCCACCTGTGACAGAGACTGTAGGTCCCACATTGGACTCATCAGTCACCTGCAAACTCATTTTTAATGTGGAAGCAAGTCATCCTCGGTTCCGAGGGACTGCCTAAGAAGAAGAAGACAACACTGGCGTCTATCCGACAATGTGGAAAACTGCTCAGGTATGTCCTGTCCACAAAAAGCAGGACAAATCCAACCTGGCCAATTACCGGCCCATCAGTCTTCTCAATCATCAGCAAAGTGATGAAAGGTGCTATCAAGTGGCATTTATTCACCAATAACCTGCTCACTGATGCCCAGTTTGGGTTCCGCCAAGACCACTCGGCTCCTGACCTCATTACAGCCTTGGTCCAAACATGGATAAAAGAGCTGAATTCCAGAGGTGAGGTGAGAGTGACTGTCCTTGACATCAAGGCAGCATTTGACTGAGTGAGGCATCAAGGAGCCCTAGTAAAACTGAAGTCTATGGGAATCGGGGAAAACTATCCACTGGCTGGAGTCATAACTAGCACAAAGGAAGATGGTTGTGGTGGTAGAAGGTCAATCGTCACAACCCCAGGACATCGCTGCAGGAGTTCCTCAGGGCAGTGTCCTAGGCCCAACCATCTTCAGCTGTTTCACCAATGACCTTCCCTCCAACATAAGGTCAGAAATGGGGATTTTCGCTGATGACTGCACAGTATTCAGCGCCATTCACAACTCCTCAGATAATGAAGCAGTCCATGCCTGCATGCAACAAGACCTGGACGACGTTCAGGCTTGGGCTGATAAGTGGCAGGTAACATTCGCGCCACAGAAGTGCCAAGCAATGGCTATCTCCAACAAGCGAGAGTCTAACCACCTCCCCATGACATTTAATGGCATTACCATCACCGAATCCCCCACTATCAACATCCTGGGGGTCACCATTAACCAGAAACTTAACTGGACCAGCCACATAAATACTGTGGCAACAAGAGCAGGTCAGAGGCTAGGTATTCTGCGGCGAGTGTCTCACCTCCTGACTGTCCAAAGCCTTTCCACCATCTACAAGGCACAAGTAAGGAGTGTGATGGAATACTCTCCACTTGCCTGGATGAGTGCAGCTCCAACAACACTCAAGAAGCTCGACACCATCCAGGACAAAGCAGCCTGCTTGATTGGCACCCCATCCACCACCTTAAACATTCACTCCCTCCACCACCGGCGCACTGTGGCTGCCGTGTGTACCATCTACAAGATGCACTGCAGCAACTCACCAAGGCTTCTTCGGCAGCACCTCCCAAACCCGCGACTTCTTCCACCTAGAAGGACAAGGGCAGCAGGCACATGGGAACACCACCACCTCCAAGTTCCCCTCCAAGTCACACACATCCTGACTTAGAAGTATATCACCAATCCTTCATTGTCGCTGGGTCAAAATCCTGGAACTCCCTACCTAACAGCATTTTGGGAGTACCATCACCACACAGACTGCAGCGGTTCAAGAAGGCGGCTCACCACCACCTTCTCCAGGGCAACTAGGGATGGGCAATAAATGCTGGCCTTGCCAGCGACGCCCAGATCCCATAAACAAATTAAAAAAAATTCTGCTCATCCAGTACTGGATGTCAGACGAGCAGTCTGACAATTTAGAGACCGTGGAGGGGTCGAGAGATGTGGTGGTGAGGTAGAGCTGGGTGTCGTCAGCGTACATGTGGAAACCAAAGCTGTGTTTTCGAATGATGTCACCAAGGAGCAGCATATAGATGAGAAATAGGAGGGGGGCCAAGGATAGATCCTTGGGGGACCCCAAAGGTAACTATGTGGGAGTGGGAAGAGAAGCTGATATGGTGTAAATGCAGATCTGGTTGAAGCGTACAAAAATGAAATGGACAGATTTTTAATTCAACGGAGAAAAAGGACGTGGCCTTGGTTCCAAGGCAGGACGAAGAAGCAAGTGGTGTGACTGAGCAATGCACATGGCTGGAAATGTCTGAATGGGCTAAGCTGTCTATAAGTTCCTACCAAGTTATGCTGTTACCAAATGAGAGACCTACAGCTGCATTAGGACTGCCCAGTCTCTGATTTTGATCAAAACATTCATAATGTGTTGTTTGTGTCAAAGTTAATGATGTTTCCTAAGAGAGGTCCAGGATGTCATGATGCTAAGTTTGTTTTATTCAGCAATGCAAAGTGAGGGTTAATGCCACCATCCTTGGTTTGCCCCACTACCCTAGAATGATGACAGAGTGCTGATGAAGAATGACATAAGTAGAGATACATAGAAATGTGGGAAACCATTTAGCTCACCTGGTTAAATTTCATAAAAACCTTCAGTCCCAGTATCACAGCACCCAACTGCCTCCTGAATGCTTCCAGTGTTTTTGCCGTTACTATCATTCCAGGTATTAACCACTCCCTGTGTGAAGAAGTGCTTCTTGCTATCAGTCCTGAACTTGCCTTTTACTGGCTTGGACCCATGCCCCTTGATTTATGTTTCTAATTTAGTTTGAAGTTGTTTTCCAGATTAATTTTCTGTATGTTATAAAATGCTGTACAGCCCCCTCTCATTCACTGCCTTTAAAGGTGGCAAATTCTTTTTTTTCTAACATTTTCCCACAACGTTGCCCTCTGACACTCGGGATCATAATTCGTCATCCTTCTCTGCAGTGCTTCTAAGGGCTTGCATATTCTCCTTGTGTTTCACTGATGACAATTGAATGCAATGCTTGAGATGTGACCTTGCGCAGAGCAGTAAATTGGATGAGTATGAAAATAGAACAAACTGCTTTTGAGGTATTACTGTCCACCAGTTTCCCACATGTATTTTAGATTGGGACTAATGAATACAGAACTAACCAGGGTGAATGGCTGAATAAGTGTAAATGACCAGCAATGTATGGTGGTAAATACAGAAAAAAATGGAGGATAATATATTATCCATGCAGTGAGAATATAAATGCAAACATGGCAGGAAGAATAAAGAATATATCACAAACCAGATCTAATAGTGCTGATTTGTGGTTTACCTACCATGTTTAGCAATTTAGATTTTTTAGCACCAGAGTAACTCATCCCAGTGCATTGAAGAGCTAAATAAAATACTTAAAATGCACCTTGGACTTTGATTTCAGAAATTTGATCTATCATTATGTAATGAGTGTAGTGTGACATGCATAAATTATTGTTTTTTTTACTCACTAAAGGGGGCGGAGCCACACAGCTTATATAACAACTAAAGCTTGTGAGATCACTTCAGACCTTATGACTTTGCTGAAGTTTAAAATATGGAGGTTCAATTTTTTTTTCTCATTGCTTTTTATGCTTGCTATCAGATTGATGCTGCACCTTGCCGAGAACATCAGACGGAGTTTGAAGGTTCATGCTATGAATTTGTGCAAAAGCAGCTGAAATTCTCAAGTGCTCAGGGATGGTGCAAAAGAGGTGGTGGGCATCTTGCCTTTATTAAGAACAGCGTGACAAATATATTTCTGAACATCCACATTATAGACTTTGACAACAGGTGGATTGGCCTGGCTTATTCTGTACCTGGTTTAATTCCTGAATCAAATGATGAAGGTAAGAGATGGAAATCGAACACAGAATAAAAGTTTAAGTACAAGATGTCAGCAACGTAGTGACAAAATTAAGGAAAATAAGAGCAAAAGAAGAATGAGAAGGTTAAAGAATTTAAACAGAAATGTTAAAATATTTTGTGTCAGACACACCTTTGTGCAGGTTTCTAATACAGTAACCTGCTTATCCGGGACTATGAATATGATTGGTCATTTACTGCACAGTGTGTAAGCTGCTGATACACCAATGTGATATCATTGCGGAGCATAAACACTGGCGTAGACCTGTTGGGCCGAATGGCCTGTTTCTGTGCTGTACATTCTGTGTAATTCTATATGATGGTACATCCAAGCTTATGGAAAGTGAAACAAAATATTGTACAAAAAATCTTGATAACTTTCCCTAATTTCTTTTCAATTTGAATTAATTCCATAAAAATTTCCACAGTGGTATGTTTCGAACTTTCTGTATAGCAGTACAGTAATTCCTATGAAGTGAGCATACAGCCTTTGCTAATTTTCTTACCACTGGTTAGAATTATTTTTTATGAGGAATTCACAGTGAAATCAATGGGAATCAGGGGGAAAACTCTCCACTGGCTGGAGTCATACCTAGCACAAAGGAAGATGGTTGTGGTTGTTATTACCCGATAGCTTCAGAAACATGTTGCTGACAAACTTATGTCAAAGTGGGAAATATCCAGCCACAATTGCTGACTGTTTTCAATGCATGCTCCCAGCACCCAGAAACTCCCCCTCAGGCTGACGGTTCTTTCAGGATTTTTAAAATTCTGAAAGTCTTGTATACAACTTAAAATGGACAAAGTAGCACATTCTGTTAAAATGCTTTCAATTATTTCTGCTTCCAGCTCTCACTTGGCTGGATGGATCTAACACAAGCTACAATAGCTGGGAATTTGCGCAGCCATCCTCTAATCCAGCAGATTGTACCTATATTCACAGATACCTTTTATACCTGGTGTGGGCCATGAGCAACTGCAACAATGTATTTTCCTTCATCTGTGAATCTGGTATGAATATGTTATGATTCCGAACTAAGTTAGAAGACCTAATTGAAAATGAATGTGGGAGGGTTAATGTTAGAATTCCATTCAACAACAAAAAATGTGGTGCAGAAGAATAGCTCTCGGGTCAAATCTAGATCAGACTGAGACGATGAAGGTCTCTTTCTATTGACTATATGGTTCCTACGTGATCGGAATTTGAGCAGTGTCCACCCATTTGTAAAAAGATTTGCATTTATATAGCACCTTTCATGACCTTCGGACGTTCCAGAGCGCTTTACAACCAATTAAGTACTTTTGAAGTATAGTTACTGTTGTAATATAAGAAAGGAGGGAGCCAATTTGCATATAGCAAGGTCCCAGAAACAGCAATGTGTTAAGGACCAGATAATTTGTAGTCAGTATGGAATAGTTGTTACTGATTTTGCAGTCTCATTCAGAAAAGCCACAGGATGACTGGTGTAGGAAATAGTGATGTTACAAGTGGATAGTTTGAGGTTAATGTTAACGGATATAGTTGGGGAAGAGAAGAGCAGGCTTCACTGTATGACTGGCTTTGGCTATACATGATTGGAGAATGCTTGGTGCTGATAGTAGGGTCTGCAATGAGAAAGTGCTCCATTTCTCAGCTATAACAAGCTTGAGCACAGAATTCAATAAAATATAAAAATCAAACAGGTACAAAGAGTTATCATGTTATTCTATCAATTTTAGTTCATTCTTATTAAAATGAGCGGCAATGGCACATTTGGGTAGGACAAAGTGGATAAATATTTGAAACAGAGGAAGATACAAGAGCAAGGGGAAAAAGCAGAGCAGTGGTATTGCTCTAGCAAAAAGCTGGCACAGATACAATGTTCTGAATGGCATTCTTCTGTGCTGTAAACTTGTGCTGACCCGGTGCTATTTCAGCTGCCGATCTAACACCTTGCCTTTACAAACGTAACATAAATCAGTCATGAATACAGCATATTGTCATGTATTTATCTTTGCAAATGCTATGCCTGAAGTAAAGCAAACTAATTTTATGCCTGATGGATCCCATAACTGTCAGCAAATAATAATTAACACAAATCATTGTTAGTGTCAATAAAGCACATTTTGTGATTAAAAAAAAAGCCTTTTGCGATTTAGTGTTTAATATGAAGTCATGCTTGGTATAGACATACAGGTGCCGCCTCCTGATATCTATTCAATATTCCACGTCATCACCCCACTGGAATGGCAGCTTGATCCATATTCGGGAAAATTCTCATGCACAGTTTACACAGGAGCTGACATTATATATTATGTTGACCGTCAAGAACAGTGAGTAACTTTCTACTATTTAAAAATTGCTTTCCTTTATTTTTAATAGTATTTTAATCTTGGATGAAGTATTGTAGATGCAAATAAATAAATATAATCTTGTTTGTATGAAAGATGTAGCTTGCTTATATTATAGACTGATTGGGAGACCATCTGGTTTCTTCATTCTATTTCCTACATGGCAACTCAAATGCTGCTGGATGGAGAGTGAAAAGAAAACTTGAGGTGAAAAAAGGAAAATTAAAAGTAAGAGGAGAAAGGGAAAAAAGTGAGGTGAGAGAGACAAGAGTGAGGGAGGAGAGTTAAAATGAGAGAGAGAGATGACAATGAGGAGTAAAATAAGAGAAAAGTAAGAAACATATGAAAATAAAGGAGCAAGAGAGAAACAGAAGTTGACAAGTAAGAGAATGAGAAACACAGAACTGAAAGAGAATGAGTGAAAGGTATAGGTGATCCAGACTCTCAGCACTTTTTCTTCTTGGATTAGATCGCCTTTACTGACTGAATATGAACAAACAAACTAGGTGCACTGACCTCCACATAAATTCCACCCTCCGGGCTTTAAAAGTGCAAAGGGAATATTATATCACTACATTCTTATTAAGCCATTCACACAATTGCACATTTAAATGTTTAACCTTTCGATGACTATACGTAAATATAATGGTATTGGTCTTGGTATCATTTGTCTTTCTCTTTTGTTCTTGTTTGTACTTTTAATTAGATCATTCACAGCGACACACCTGTATAAAGCTGCAGGCATTAATATCATCTCCGTTGAATGTAGGACCAGCAAAGGCCATTGGGCAGTTGACAAGACCAATATTAAGTTTGAGCCAATTAATGAAGCCAATGACTGGCAGTGTTACAGCCACAGTCAACTGGACACAACTTTTAATTGTGTGGTTCGATATGGAGACACATTGTGGATTCAGACAGAAATTTACAACGGTACAGCTTATTCATGGTGTCCAATGTTTACATTACAAACTGAAATGATTAGATCTGTTTGTAAACTCTCTGTGCACTGAGTTTTTACATTTTCATTTTAATTAGCGGCAAAAAGCTACTTTGACCTCCAGGAAGTTTTTTAAGGATATTTTTATTATTTTAACATTATGTACCTTAATTTAAAGTATGTGAATGAGGTTTATTTAAGATATTTAATCCTCTTGTACAAATATTCCCATGCATTCATTGAGTCATAGGGCTAGAAATTCAGTAGGCTTTGCGCCCAGTTTTCGCCCAAAGAGGGCTTTTGCGCCACTTGCTGAGCTTTCGCCGATATTCAGCGCTGCGGTAATGGCGGCGTTAGCCAGTAGCGCTGCGCCGCCACCGATGACGTCATCGGTGTGCGCAGTGCCCCGCTACCGGCCCGACCGCCATATTGAGTTGCGGCTGCCTCTTCCGCAGCGGCCGCAAACAGCGATCAGAAAATGGGGCCGTACTGCAGCGTTAGTGGGGCGAGTTAAGGCGGATGTGCGGCCGGCCGCTTTTTCGGCGGCCGCCTGCCCGCACCTCCTTCCCCGGCCTCCTCCACCACCCCCCCCGCGGCATTGCCGGCTGTTTTCCGGGAGCCCGACACTTCTCCGTGGTGCCGGGCTCATTTGCCGGCACTAGCGAGCGGCGATCTCGCTGTTGCAGGCACCTCCCCCTTAAGAGAGGGAGGAAGGCCTGCAGTACCGCAGCCTGCCACTCCGCAGCGGGTGGCGCTGCGGCACCTAGCGCGCCGATATTCAGTTTCAGCGCCCCAAGCGGGGGCGCCGAAACCCTTGAATAGCGGCCGGCTTCGATGTGGGGCACTGAAACTGAATTTCCGGTGGGTGCAAGTGGCTCCGCGCACAGCGGTGACTTCTGGGCACAAGCGAGCTGGCGGGCCCAAACTGAATTTCTAGGCCATAGAGTTATACAGCACAGAAAGAGGCCCTTCGGCCCATCGTGTCTGCGCCGTCCATCAATCCCTGTCCAGTCTAATCCCATTTCCCAGCATTTGGTCCATAGCCTTGTATGCAGTGGCATTTCAAGTGCTCATCCAAATGCTTCTTGAATGTTGTGAGGGTTCCTGCCTCTACCACCCTTTCAGGCAGTGAGTTCCAGATTCCAACCACCCTCTGGGTGAAAAAGTTCCTCCTCAAATCCCCTCTAAATCTCCTGCCCCTTACCCTGAATCTATGCCCCCTTGTTATTGACCCCCCTACTAAGGGGAAAAGTTCCTCTTTATCTACCCTATCTATGCCCCTCATCATTTTGTACACCTCAATCAGGTCCCCCCTCAGCCTTCTTTGCTCCAAGGAAAACAACCCCAGCCTGTTTAGTCTTTCTTCATAGCTGAGGCGCTCCATCCCAGGTAACATCCTGGTGAATCTTCTCTGCACCCTCTCCAAAGCAATCACATCCTTCCTATAGTGAGGCGACCAGAACTGCACACAGTACTCCAGCTGTGGCCTCACCAGCGTTTTGTACAGCTCCATCATAACCTCCCTGCTCTTATATTCTATGCCTCGGCTAATGAAGGCAAGTATCCCATATGCCTTTTTAACCACCTTAGCTACCTGTTCCGCTGCCTTCAGGGATCTATGTACATGTACACCAAGGTCCCTCTGACCCTCTGTACTTCCTAGGGTCCTACCACTCATTGTGTAGTCCCTTGCCTTATTTGTCCGTCCAAAATGCATCACCTCGCACTTTTCAGGGTTAAATTCCATTTGCCACTTTTCCGCCCATCTGACCAACCCGTTTATATCGTCCTGTAGCCTGAGGCTTTCCTCCTCGCAATTTACCACCCCACCAATTTTCGTGTCATCCGCGAACTTACTGATCATACCTTTTACATTCTCATCCAAATCATTTATGTAGATCACAAACAGCAAGGGACCCAGCACCGATCCCTGAGGTACCCCACTGGACACAGGCTTCCAGTCACAAAAGCAACCTTCGACCATCACCCTCTGCCTCCTGCCACTCAGCCAGTTTAGGATCCAACGCGCCAAGGCACCCTGGATCCCATGGGCTCTTACCTTCTTGACCAGTCTCCTATGCGGGACTTTGTCAAAAGCTTTGCTGAAGTCCATGTAAACCACATCCACAGCATTTCCCTCATCCACACACCTAGTCACCCCCTCGAAAAATTCAATCAGATTTGTCAGACATGATTTACCCTTGACAAAGCCATGCTGACTATCCCCGATTAATCCTTGCCTCTCCAAGTGGAGACTAATTTTGTCCCTCAGAATTTTTTCCAATAATTTCCCTACCACAGATGTTAGGCTCACTGGCCTGTAATTCCCTGGTTTATCCCTGCTACCCTTCTTGTATAATGGTACTACGTTAGCTGTTCTCCAGTCCTCTGGTACATCCCCTGTGGCCAGAAAGGTTCTGAAAATTTGTGTCAGAGCCCCTGCAATCTCCTCCTTTGCCTCATACAACAGCCTGGGATACATCTCGTCCGGGCCTGGGGATTTATCCACTTTTTGGCCTGCTAAAACCGCTAGTACCTCCTCCCTCTCGATGCTAATATGTTCAAGTATGTCACAGTCCCCTTGCCCGATTTCTATGTCTACATCGTCTTTCTCCATAGTGAACACAGATGCAAAAAATTCATTTAAAACCCCGCCTACATCATCTGGCTCTACACACAGATTGCCACTTTGGTCCCTAATGGGCCCTACCCTTTCCCTGGTTATCCTCTTGCCCTTAATATACTTATAAAACATCTTAGGATTTTCCTTTATTTTGCTCGCCAGTGTTATTTCATGGCCCCTCCTCGCCCTCCTAATTTCTTTTTTAAGTATGCCCCTGCACTTTTTAGGGCTTCCTCCGTCTTTAGTCTTTTGTAACTGCCAAAAGCCCCCCTTTTTTTCCTAATGCATTTTTGTATATCCCTTGTCATCCAAGGTTTCCTTTGCTTGTTGGTCCCACCCTTGACCTTTACAGGAACATGTTGGCGTTGTACTCTCTCTATTTCCCTTCTGAAAGTCTCCCACTGTTTTGATGTGGATTTTCCTATAAGTAGCTGCTCCCAGTCCACTTTGGCCAGATCCTGCCTTATCATATTAAAATCGGCCTTCCCCCAATTTAGAACCCTTATTTCCGGGCCGTCTTTGTCTTTTTCCATGACCACCTTAAATCTCACCGAATTATGGTCACTGTCGCCAAAATGCTCTCCCACTGACACTTCCACCACTTGCCCAGCTACATTCCCTAGAATTAGGTCCAGTACCACCCCCTCTCTTGTAGGACTTTCTACATGTTGGCTCAAAAAGCTCTCCTGGATGCACTTTAAGAATTCTGCACCCTCTAAGCCTTTCACACTCTGACTATCCCAATTAATATTGGGGAAGTTGAAATCCCCCACTATTATTACCCTATTATTTTCGCACTTCTCTGAGATTTGCCTACATATCTGTTCCTCTACCTCCCCCTGACTGTTTGGGGGCCTATAGTACACTCCCAGCAAAGTGCTTGCCCCCTTTTTGTTTTTAAGTTCTACCCATATGGCCTCATTAGAGGAACCCGCTAATATATCATCCCTCCTTACAGCAGTAATTGACTCCTTAATTAATATTGCAACACCCCCTCCCCTTTTACACCCCCCTCTGTCTCGCCTGAAGATTCTATACCCCGGAATATTGAGCTGCCAGTCCTGACCCTCCCTCAACCATGTCTCCGTGATAGCAACAATATCGTACTCCCATGTGCTCAACAACACTTTCAGTTCATCCACCTTGTTTGCAAGACTCCTTGCATTAAAATAAATGCCTTCCAGCCTTGCCATATTCCCTTTTGCCTTCACATATTTGCTCTGCCTTCCCAGCTGACTTGTTTTTTCCTCCGTATTTGGCTGTAAATCACCCCCTACTATAGCTCCACTCTGTATCCCACCCCCCTGCCAAGTTAGTTTATACGCCCCCCAGCAGTGCTAGCAAACCTCCCCGCAAGGATATTGGTCCCCCTCTGGTTCAGGTGTAAACCGTCCGACTTGTACAAGTCCCACCTTTCCCAGAAGCAGACCCAGTGATCCAGGAAACTAAAGCCCTCCCTCCTGCACCATCCCTTTAGCCACGCATTCATCTGTTCTATCTTCCTGTTCCTATACTCACTAGCACGTGGCACCGGGAGTAATCCAGAGATTACAACCTTTGAGGTCCTGCTCTTTAATCTTCCACCTAGCTCCCTAAATTCTTGCTGCAGGACCTCATCCCTCTTTTTACCTATGTCGTTGGTACCAATGTGGACCACGACCTCTGGCTGTTCACCCTCCCCCTCCAGTCCAGAATGCCCTGCAGCCGCTCAGTGACATCCTTGACCCTGGCACCAGGGAGGCAACAAACCATCCTGGATTCACGTCTACGGCCACAGAAACGCCTATCTGTTCCCCTTACTATAGAATCCCCTACCACTATTGCTCTCCCACTCTTTTTCCTCCCTTCCTGGGCAGCAGGAGCACCCCCAGTGCCAGGAAGTTGGCTGCTGCTGCCTTCCCCTGGTGAGTCATCCCCCTCAACAGTATCCAAATCGGTATACCTGTTTGAGAGGGGAATTGTCACAGGGGTCTCCTGCACTACCTGCCTGCTTCTATTGCTCCGCCTGGTGGTCACCCATTTCCTTTCTTCCTGTGCAGCCCTTACCTGCGGTGTAACCAACTCACTAAACGTGTTATCCACGTCCCTCTCAGCATCGTGAATGCTCCACAACCCATCCACCCGCAGCTCCAGCGCCTCAATGCGGTCTGCTAGTAGCTGCAGCTGGATGCATTTCCAGCACACGTGGTCATCAGGGGCACCGGCAGTGTCCCTGAATTCCCACATAGAGCAAGAGGAGCATAACATGGGGCTGGGCTCTCCTGGCATGACTTACCCTTTAATTAATTTAAATTAATTCACTATCACCAATTAAAGATATCTCTAAGGCGATTGTATAGTCTACCAACAGTCCCTGCTACACCAGAAAAGACCCTAGTAACTATAAACTACAGAGTTAAAGTTTAAAAAAGAGAAATACTCACCAACCAATCACTTACCTGCTCCCTGGTGATGTCACACTCTGATTACTTTTTACCTCTCTCCCCGCTGCTGAGTTGGTGCGCCTCACTGCTCCCTGCTCCGAACTGGTCGGGCCTCGGTACTCGCGCCAGTTTTTATACCGGGCTCCTCCTCGCCTCACTGCTCCCTGCTCCGAACTGGTCGGGCCTCGGTACTCGCGCCGGTTTTTATACCGGGCTCCTCCTCGCCTCACTGCTCCCTGCTCCGAACTGGTCAGGCCTCGGTACTCGCGCCGGTTTTTATACCGGGCTCCTCCTCGCCTCACTGCTCCCTGGAACTGGTCGGGCCTCGGTACTCACGCCGGTTTTTATACCGGGCTCCTCCTCGCCTCACTGCTCCCTGGAACTGGCATTGATGACATGGAGCGCACTACTGTCTGTGCTGTTTGAAACTGACCAAAAAAAGGATTAAAGCTAATTAAATTATAAACAATATACATTATAAAAGGGGTACAGGGAAGCACATTGAAGCTGAAATATAATCTCAGGGTTCAGGCAATAGTTCAAAATGACTTCAACTTTGCTGTTATTCAGATTGATCAGATTTATCATTTTGGCTTTTCCAGATTCTACGTAAATTTGCTGAAATTAGGAACATTAATGATAAAGTCTTTGCTTTGGTGCCAGAAAATATGTTGAAATATGTGGAAAGATTGACTGCCAACACTGATGAAAGTAAAACAGTGTCCTTTGGGATACAGAACATCCAGCAAAAGTGGTCAGGATTTTCCTTCTTTTAAAAAATTAGTTTATGGGATGTGGGCATCACTGGCAAGGCCAGCATTTATTGCCCATCCCTAATTGCCCTTGAGAAGGTGGTGGTGAGCCGCCGCCTTGAACTGCTGCAGTCCGTGTGGTGAAGGTCCTCCCACAGTGCTGTTAGGGAGGGAGTTCCAGGATTTTGACCCAGCGACGATGAAGGATCGGTGATCTACTTCTAAGTCAGGATGGTGTGTGACTTGGAGGTGGTGGTGTTCCCATGCGCCTGCTGCCCTTGTCCTTCTAGGTGGAAGAGGTCGCGGGTTTGGGAGGTGCTGCCGAAGAAGCCTTGGTGAGTTGCTGCAGTGCATCTTGTAGATGGTGCACACTGCAGCCACGGTACGCCGGTGGTGAAGGGAGTGAATGTTTAAGGTGGTGGATGGGGTGCCAATCAAGCGGGCTGCTTTGTTCTGGATGGTGTCGAGCTTCTTGAGTATTGTTGGAGCTGCACTCATCCAGGCAAATGGAGGGTATTCCATTACACTCCTTACTTGTGCCTTGTAGATGGTGGAAAGGCTTTGGGGAGTCAGGAGGCGAGACACTCGCCGCAGAATACCTAGCCTCTGACCTGCTCTTGTTGCCACAGTATTTATATGGCTGGTCCAGTTAAGTTTCTGGTCAATGGTAACCCCCAGGATGTTGATAGTGGGGGATTCGGCGATGGTAATACCGTATGTCAAGGGGAGGTGGTTAGACTCTCGCTTGTTGGAGATACAGGTAGACTACCCTTTATCCGGACTTCCGAAAACCGAAACCCTCTAAAAACCGAAGGTTTTTTCGTTCAGCGTAAGTCGTGCGTACGACTTACGCTGAACGAAAAAACCGAAGGTTTTTAGAGGGTTCCGGTTGCGGAAGTTCGGATAAAGGGTAAGTCGTGCGCACGACCCCCCGCCGACCCCCCGCCAGCCCCGACAACCGCCGACCCCGCCAGCCGCCGACCCCGCCAGCCCCGACAACCGCCGACCCCCCCGCGGACCCCGCCGGCCCCGACAACCGCCGACCCCCCCCCCCGCGGACCCCGCCAGCCCCGACAACCGCCGACCCCGCCAGCCGCCGACCCCCCCGCGGACCCCGCCGGCCCCGACAACCGCCGACCCCCCCGCGGACCCCGCCGGCCCCGACAACCGCCGACCCCCCCCCGCGGACCCCGCCAGCCCCGACAACCGCCGACCCCGCCAGCCGCCGACCCCCCCGCGGACCCCGCCGGCCCCGACAACCGCCGACCCCGCCAGCCCCGACAACCGCCGACCCGCCCGCGGACCCCGCCAGCCCCGACAACCGCCGACCCCCCCCCCGCGTACCCCGCCGGCCCCGACCCCCGCCGACCCCGACTGACTTACGCTGTCAGCGTAAGTCGTGCGCACGACCCCCCGCCGACCCCCCCGCGGACCCCCGCCGACCCACCTTCCGAAATCCGAAATTCTCCTTTATCCGAAACTCGGCTGGTCCCGAGGTTTTCGGATAAAGGATAGTCTACCTGTAGTCATTGCCTGGTACTTCTGTGGCGCGAATGTTCCCTGCCACTTATCAGCCCAAGCCTGAACGTCGTTCAGGTCTTGTTGCATGCGGGCATGGACTGCTTCATTATCCGAGGAGTCGTGAATGGCGCTGAACGCTGTGCAGTCATCAGCGAACATCCCCATTTCTGACTTTATGTTGGAGGGAAGGTCATTGATGAAACAGCTGAAGATGGTTGGGCCTTCGACACTGCCCTGAGGAACTCCTGCAGCGATGTCCTGGGGCTGTGATGATTGACCTTCAACCACCACAACCATCTTCCTTTGTGCTAGGTATGACTCCAGCCAGTGGAGCGCTTTCCCTCCGATTCCCATTGACTTCAGTTTTACTAGGGCTCCTTGATGCCACACTCGGTCAAATGCTGCCTTGATGTCAAGGGCAGTCACTCTCACCTCACCTCTGGAATTCAGCTCCTTTGTCCATGTTTGGACCAAGGCTGTAATGAGGTCGGGAGCCGAGTGGTCTTGGCGGAACCCAAACTGGGCATCAGTGAGCAGGTTATTGGTGAGTAAGTGCTGCTTGATAGCACTGTCAATGACACCTTTCATCACTTTGCTGATGATTGAGAGTAGACTGATGGGGTGGTAATTGGCCGGGTTGGATTTGTCCTGCTTTTTGTGGTAAGGACATAATGGGCAGTTTTCCACATTGTCGGATAGATGCCCCTGTTGTAGCTGTACTGGAACAGCTTGGCTAGAGGTGTGGCTAGTTCTGGAGCACAAGTCTTCAGCACGATAGCCGGGATGTTGTCGGGGCCCATAGCCTTTGCTGTATCCAGTGCGCTCAGCCATTTCTTGATATCACGTGCAGTGAATCGAATTGGCTGAAGACTGGCTTCTGTGATGGTGGGGATCGCAGGAGTAGGCCGATATGGATCATCCACTCGGCACTTCTAGCTGAAGATCGTTGAAAACGCTTCAGCCTTGTCTTTTGCACTCACATGCTGGGCTCCACCATCATTGAGGATGGGGATATTCATGGAGCCTCCTCCTCCCGTTAGTTGTTTAATGGTCTACCACCATTCATGATTGGATGTGGCAGGACTGCAGAGCTTTTATCTGATCTGTTGATTGTGGGATCGTTTATAACATGCTGCTTCCACTTTTTAGCATGCATGTAGTCCTGTGTTGCAGCTTCCCCAGGTTGGCACCTCATTTTGAGGTACGCCTGATGCTGCTCCTGGCATGCTCTTCTACAATCCTTATTGAACCAGGGTTGGTCCCCTGGCTTGATGGTAATGGTACTTCTGTTGAAGTATATACCGAAGTGTCAGTGGACTATGTCAAAAGGGTTTTCATAGCATATCTAAACATCGTATAAATTATTCACTCCAAATGTTTATATATAGATCTTTCTTTAACATGCACTTCGAATACTGCTCTATATGTTTTGATAGTACAGTACATGGCTTTTTAAAAAATTTGTTCCTGGGATGTGAGCGTCGCTGGCAAAGCCAGTATTTTTTGCCCATCCCTAATTGCCCTTGAGAAGGTGATGGGGAGCCGTCTTCTTGAACTGCTGCAGTCCGTGAGGTGATGAGGTACTCCCACAGTGCTTTTAGGGAGGGAGATTTTGACCCAGCGACGATGAAGGAACGGTGATATATTTTCAAGTCAGGATGGTGTGTGACGTAGAGGGGAACTTGCAGGTGGTGGTGTCCCCATGCGCCTGCTGCCCTTGTCCTTCTATGTGGTAGAGGTCACGGGTTTGGGAGGTGCTGTTGAAGTTGCTGCAGTGCATCTTATAGATGGTACACACTGCAGCCATGGTGTGCCACTGGTGGAGGGAGTGAATGTTTAAGGTGGAGGTTGGGGTGTCAGTCAAGCAGGCTACTCTGTCATGAATGGTGTCACGCTTCTTGAGTGTTGTTGGAGATGCACTCATCCAGGCAAAAAGAGAGTATTCCATAACACTCCTGACTTGTGCCTTGTAGATGGTGGATGCACTATGGGGGAGTCAGGAAGCGAGTTACTCGCTGCAGAATACCCAGCCTCTGCCCCGCTCTTGTAGCCACAGTATTTATGTGGCTGGTCCAGTTAATTTTCTGTTCAATGGAGACCCCCAGGATGTTGATGGTGGGGGATTCGGTTATGTTAATCCCGTTGAGTGTCAAGGGGAGATGGCTAGTCTCTCTCTTGTAGGAGATAGTCATTGCCTGGGCACTTGTGTGGCGTGAATGTTACTTGCCACTTATCAGCCCAAGCCTGAACCTTGTCCAGGTCTTGCTGAATGCAGGCATGGACTGCTTCATTATCTGAGGAGTTGTGAATGGAACTGAACATTGTGCAATCATCAGCGAACAGCCCCACTTCTGACCTTATGATGGAGGGAAGGTCATTGATGAAGCAGCTGATGATGGTTGGGTCTAGGATACTGCCCTGAGGAACTCCTGCAGCGATGTCTTGGGGCTGAGATAATTGACCTCCAACAGCCACAACCATCTTCCTTTGCACTAGGTCAGGAAGAGATCAGGCCATTTTAGACTGGGTATTATGTAACGAGAAAGGATTAATTAGCAATCTTGTTGTACGAGGCCCCTTGGGTCGGAGCGATCATAATATGATCGAATTCTTCATTAAGATGGAGAATGAAGTAGTTGACTCAGAGACAAGGGTCCTCAATTTAAATAAAGGAAACTACGATGGTCTGAGGAGCGAGTTGGGTAGGATTGAGTGGGGAATGGCGCTCAAAGGGTTGACGGTGGATAGGCAATGGCAAACATTCAAAGACCGAATGGATGAGCTACAGAATTTGTTCATCCCAGTTTGGCATAAAAATAAAACAAAAAAGGTGACTCAACCGTGGCTAACAAGGGAAATTAGGGATAGCATAAGATCCAAGGAGAGGACATATAAATTGGCTAGAAAAAGCAATAATCCTGAGGATTGGGAGCAGTTTACGAGTCAACAAAGGAGGACAAAGGGATTAATTAAGAAAGGGAAAAGAGAATATGAGAGTAAGCTAGCAGGGAACATAAAAACTGACTGTAAAAGCTTTTATAGATATGTGAAGAGAAAAAGATTGGTGAAGTCAAGCGTAGGTCCCTTACAGTCAGAATCAGGGGAATTTATAATGGGAAACAAGGAAATGGCAGACCAACTAAATACATACTTTGGTTCTGTCTTCACAAAGGAGGACACAAATAACCTCCCAGAGATGCCGGGGAACATAGGGTCTGATGAAAGAGAGGAACTGAAAGAAATCAGTATTTGTAGGAAAATGGTGTTAGGAAAATTGATGGGACTAAAGGTCGATAAATCCCCAGGGCCTGATGGTCTACATCCCAGGGTACTTAAGGAAGTGGCCCTAGAGATAGTAGATGCATTACTGGTCATCTTCCAGAACTCGATAGACTCTGGAACGGTACCCATGGATTGGAGGGTAGCTAATGTTACCCCACTATTCAAAAAAGGTGGTAGAGAAAAAGCGGGGAATTATAGACCGGTAAGCCTGACATCGGTAGTGGGGAAAATGCTAGAGTCTATTATAAAAGATGTAATAGCAGAGCACTTGGAAAGCAGTGACAGGATCGGACAAAGTCAACATGGATTTACAAAAGGTAAATCACGCTTGACTAATCTACTGGAATTTTTTGAGGATGTAACTGGTAAAATAGATAAGGGAGAACCAGTGGATGTGGTGTATTTGGACTTTCAGAAGGCTTTCGATAAGGTCCCACATAAGAGATTAGCGTGCAAAATTAAGGCACATGGGATTGGGGGCAAGGTATTGACTTGGATAGAGAACTGGTTGGCGGACAGAAAGCAAAGGGTTGGTGTAGTGTATGTGCCTTTAAGAGCCCCAGGTGTGCTGTGGTGCCGGTGATTGCCACTCGGGCTATATAAGCCTGTGTATTGTGTATATCCGTTAGAACCCCCCCCCCAGACTTTGCTTAGTAAATACCTATGAACCAACTCCTGTCTTCAGTGTCTTTATCAACACACGGACACTACAGTGGCGATGAAGTGGAAACGGACTTACCTGCAATTCGGCAGCACCTCAAGGACATCGATTCCTCGGACGTCCTGAAGACTCAAGGAAGTGAGAGAAGCTGTGGTTTCACCAGCTGGCCAAGCTGGTGGCAGGTACTGCGCTAAATCCTTCCTGGGCGTCAGGCTGGGGCTCCAGCGGCTGGCTCTACAGCTGAGACAGGCAGCAAAATCGGAGGCAAGCAATAACGGACTGGGAGGGAGCACTCGGGAGACGGCCGGCGCGGCAAGCAGGTCAGCGTTCAGACCTGGACAAAAACTCCGGCGGGAACGAGTCTCCAACAGTAAATAAAAAAATAAAACAAACGGAAACCGCAGTAAACAGCGTTGTCATCAGCAGCAGCGGCGGGAAAGCGCGGGAAGCGCCATATCTTTTCTACAGAAAAGAAAGAAAAGTGCGGGAAGCGCCATATCTTTTCTAAGATGCCTAATTCTGGCAATATTGATGTTTTTGATAACGAGATAGAGGATTGGACCACATATGTGGAAAGAGTGGAGGTATATTGCACCGCAAATGGAATAGAAGATGAAAAAAAGCTTCAGTGCTTCTGGATCTAATGGGTGCAAAGACATACAAGCTGTTACGAAACTTAATCACTCCAGCCGAACCGATGGACAAGAATTTTGAGGAGATTGTTGATACCCTACACTGCCAATTCGAGGCAGGACTGGCAGATTCTCTGCGAGACAAATTCATCTGCGATTCCCTAAGTGTAGAAACACAAAAAAAGCTATCTTCTGAGAAAAATTTAACACTGGACAAGGCTTTCAGTGCAATAAGAGCTGCAGAGATACAGCAAAGGCCACAGGACTTCGGCACCCATGAAATGACACGGGGTTTCGAGAGATGTTATCGCTGCGGCAGATCCACCCATGACCAGAGGGACTGCTGGTTCAAGGAAAAAGCATGCAGGCGATGCGGAAAGATGGGACACATTCCACGTGTGTGCCGATCTGGAAACAAAAATCCACTAACAGGAAAAGAATCAATAAAGAAAAGCACAGAAAGGTACAAATGATGACAGACAGTAGCTCCGAAGACCAGAAGAGCGATAGCGACTCCGGGAACAAGAGACTAAGCTCTCTCAAATTACATAATGTAATTGCCAAAGAAGATTACCAGACCATTTGGGTTACCCTCACAATAGCAGGGTCCCCAGTTAAAATGGAGCTAGATACAGGATCAGCTCTGACCGTCATAAATCGACGGGATTACGAGCAACTATTTCCGCATATACCTTTAAAAGACACATCTATTATCTTGAAAACATATACGGGGCAGAAAGTATACCCCAAAGGAAAAATAAGGGTGCCTGTTGTATACAACGGCAAGGAAATACAGAAGTTGTATTTATACGTTCTACAAGATGGTGGTCCACCGCTGTTGGGACGTGAATGGATCAGAAAAATACGTTTAGACTGGCACTCCATTCAGGCACTGACGGTGACCAGTAAGGAAAAAAACAATGATGACATCATACCTGAACGATTAAAAGACATCTTGGCCAACGCCAAGGAAGTGTTTCAAGAGAAACTAGGAACCTTGAAAGGCATCACTGCCTCAATAAAAGTGGAAGATGCAGCAATTCCCAAGTTTTTTAAGGCAAGACCGGTGCCATACGCAATTCGTCCAGCAGTCGAGGCAGAGCTGGAGAATTTGGAAAAGGCAGGCGTATTATCTAAAATAGATTGGAGCGAATGGGCAACACCCATCATCCCAGTCATGAAAAAAGCATTGAAGAATGATAAATCTGAAGAACAGAGAAAAATTCGCATCTGTGGAGACTTCAAGGTGACTGTAAACCCGGTCCTTCACACGGTACAGTATCCTCTTCCAAGGATAGAAGATATTTTCACCTCACTATCCGGAGGGAAATGTTTCACCAAAATTGACTTGGCACAGGCATATCTACAGATGGAGGTTGAAGAGGCCTCTAAAAAATATCTCACGATAAATACACACAAAGGTCTGTACCAGTACAATCGACTGGTTTTCGGAGTAGCATCCGCTCCAGCTATCTGGCAAAGAGCTATGGAGCAAGTCCTCCAAGGGATTCCTGGGACTCAATGCTACCTAGACGACATCCTTGTAACAGGAGAAAACGACAACGAGCACCTTGCCAATTTAGAGCAGGTGCTCACTAGGCTGAGAGAATGGGGCCTACGAGCAAATCGCCCCAAGTGCGAATTTTTCCGAAATCCAATATCATATTGTGGCCACATAATAAATAAGGAAGGGTTGCATAAGTCACCTGAAAAAATTGAGGCGGTCATAAAAGCCCCAACACCTGAAAATGTTTCACAATTAAGGTTGTTCCTGGGATTAATAAATTACTATCATAAATTTTTACCGAACTTATCAACTCTTCTACACCCTCTTAATGAACTGCTACAAACAGGAGTAATTTGGAAATGGAACGAAGACTGCAAAAGTGCCTTCCATAAATGCAAAGACTTAATCACATCCAAAGAAGTTTTGGCTCATTACAACCCATCACTGCCAATCAGACTGGCGTGCGATGCATCCCCTTACGGCATAGGAGCAGTATTATCACATAAATTCCCTGATGGCTCGGAACGGCCGATAGCTTTTGCGTCACGCTCATTGAACTCAGCTGAGCGTAACTATGCCCAAATCGACAGGGAAGCACTCAGCCTGGTATGGGGAGTAAAGAAATTCAACCATTACCTACACGGACAAAAATTTACCTTGTTGACTGACCATCAACCCCTCATCTCCATATTCAAGCCTAAAAAGGGTGTTCCCATTATGACAGCGCAAAGGCTACAGAGGTGGTCCCTTTTTCTAGGGGCACACCAATACAACATAGAATACAAAGGGTCAAAACAGCATGGGAATGCTGACGGTTTATCGCGCCTACCGTTGCCAACAGTAGAAGAGGCACCTACAGTAGACCCAATGGAGATGTTCCACTCTACCATAGTGGAATGTCTACCAGTAACAAATTCTGCCATTGAAAGGGAAACGAGAAATGACCCGACTCTTTCACGGGTCTACGATTTAACAGTGAAGGGATGGCCAGCACATGGCGAACCACCGTTGCCAGCATTCTCGCAAAGAAGAGAACAGCTGTCAGTGTGCCGAGGAACCTTGATGTGTGGATCCAGAGTGGTGATTCCACCCAAACTCCAGGATAAAGTGCTAAAGGAGCTTCACGAGGGGCATCTGGGTGGAGTGAAAATGAAGAACCTAGCCAGGGCGTTTGTATGGTGGCCAGGTATCGATGGAGACATCGAAGAAATGACCAAGAGCTGCCTAGGATGCCAGAAGGTCCAAAACGCTCCACCACAAGCCCCTCTACATCCATGGGAGTGGCCCTCATCTCCCTGGCAAAGGGTACACATCGACTTTGCTGGTCCATTTATGGACTCAATGTTCTTAATCGCGGTTGATGCACACTCCAAGTGGCCGGAGGTAATAAAGATGTCCTCCACCACCACGGAAAAAACCATCACAGTATTAAGGACCATATTTGCCAGGAATGGGCTGCCGGAACAGATCTGTTCTGATAATGGACCGCAATTTGTGTCCGAAGAATTCAGAAAGTTCTTAAAAAACAATGGGGTTAAGCACTACACGTCCGCCCCATACCATCCCGCCACCAATGGATTGGCTGAAAGGTTTGTCCAGATCTTCAAGAAGGCCATAAAGGCCATGGGTAATGAAGACATAAAACTTCAGCACAAGGTGGATAACTTCTTATTCGCATACAGGAATGCAACACATATGGTTACCAACCAAACTCCCGCCATGATGTTCTTCAATAGAAACCTAAGATGCCGGCTGGATTTGGTCAAGCCCAACATCAGAAGGGACGTGGAGAACCGGAAGTTTCAAGGCATGAATGAAAGCCCAACTAGAACCTTCCAGATAGGTCAACAAGTTTTGGCCCGGGACTACCGTACTGAGAAATGGCAGCCTGGAACTATCTGTACACGACTAGGACCACTGATGTATACCGTGGACATCGGAGAAAGCATAATAAGGTGCCATGCTGACCAAATCATAAAGTCATCCGAAAAGGGACAACCTACACCACCACTCTATACATCTAACGATGAAGTAGAGATACCCATATCTACCTCCGATCCGGTGATACTGGAACCCGATGAACCCGACACTGGCATTCAAGCCGAATCAGCCTTGCCAGAAGAACCTACTACACCACCAGAAACTACTACACCCCCGAGGCGTTATCCGGACCGAGTCAGGAAGCCTCCTGAGAGACTGACTTATAATTAATTAACTACAGCAATGTATATTATTTTGCTTATAACATGTAATTAATAATTACTTAAAATATGATGTACTGGTTAGCTAAAAGGGGAGGAATTGTAGTGTATGTGCCTTTAAGAGCCCCAGGTGTGCTGTGGTGCCGGTGATTGCCACTCGGGCTATATAAGCCTGTGTATTGTGTATATCCGTTAGAACCCCCCCCCCAGACTTTGCTTAGTAAATACCTATGAACCAACTCCTGTCTTCAGTGTCTTTATCAACACACGGACACTACAGTTGGAATAAACGGGTCGTTTTCCGAGTGGCAGGCAGTGACTAGTGGGGTACTGCAAGGATCGGTCCTAGGACCCCAGCTGTTCACAATATATATTAATGATCTGGACGAGGGAATTGGATGTAATATCTCCAAATTTGCAGATGACACAAAGCTGGGTGGGAGGGTATGCTGTGAGGAGGATGTCGTGAAACTCCAGTACGATTTGGACAGGTTAGGTGATTGGGCAGAAACATGGCAAATGCACTATAATGTGGATAAATGTGAGGTTATCCACTTTGGTGGCAAAAACAGGAAGGCAGATTATTATTTGAATGGCAATAGATTGGGAGAAGGGGAAGTGCAAAGAGACCTGGGTGTCCTTGTGCACCAGTCGCTGAAGGTAAGCATGCAGGTGCAGCAGGCGGTTAAGAAGGCAAATGGTATGTTGGCCTTTGTAGCAAGAGGGTTCGAGTACAGGAACAAGGATGTCTTGCTACAGTTGTACAGGGCCTTGGTGAGACCGCACCTTGAGTATTGTGTGCAGTTTTGGTCACCTTACCTGAGGAAGGACGTTCTTGCCATGGAGGGAGTGCAGCGAAGATTCACCAGGCTGATACCTGGGATGGCAGGAATGACATATGAGGAGAGATTGTGTCGATTGGGCTTATACTTACTGGAGTTTAGAAGATTGAGAGGGGATCTCATCGAAACCTATAAAATTCTGTCAGGTCTGGACAGACTAGACGCAGGAAGGATGTTTCTGATGGCCGGGGAGTCCAGAACCAGGGGTCATAGTCTAAGGATAAGGGGTAAGCCATTTAGGACTGAAATGAGGAGGAATTTCTTCACCCAGAGAGTGGTGAACCTGTGGAATTCTCTGCCACAGAGGGCGGTGAAGGCTAGTTCATTAAATATATTCAAGAAAGAGTTGGATATATTTCTTGAGGCTAAAGGGATCAAGGGATATGGGGAAAAGGCAGGGACAGGGTCCTGAATTTGGATGATCAGCCATGATCACATTGAATGGCGGAGCAGGCTCGAAGGGCCGAATGGCCTACTCCTGCTCCTATCTTCTATGTTTCTATGTATGATTCCAGCCAGTTGAGCGTTTCTCCCTGGATTCCCATTGACTTCAATTTTACTAAGTCTCCTTGATGCCACAGTGTCAAAGGCTGCCTTGATGCCAAGGGCAGTCACTCTCACATCACCTCTAGAATTCAGCTCTTTTATCCATGTTTGGACCAAGGCTGTAATAAGGTGTGGAGCAGAGTGGTCCTGGCGTAACCCAAACTGAGCATTGGTGAACAGGTTATTGGTGAATAAGTGCTGCTTAATAGCATTCTTGATGACACCTTCCATCACTTTGCTGATGATTGAGAGTAGGCTGATGGGGTGCTAATTGGCCGGGTTGGATTTGTCCTGCTTTTTGTGGACAGGACATACCTGGGCAGTTTTCCACATTGTCGGGTAGACACCAGTGTTGTAGCTGTCCTAGAACAGCTTAGCTAGAGGTGCGGCTAGTTCTGGAGCACAAGTCTTCAGCACGACAGCTGGAATGTGTCAGGGCCCATAGCCTTTGCTGTATCTAGTGCGCTCAGCCATTTCTTGATATCGCATGGAGTGAATTGAATTAGCTGATGACTGGCTTTTGTGATGGTGGGGACCTCAGGAGGAGACAGAGATGGATCATCCAGATACGCCTGGTGCTGCTCCTGGCATGCTCAGCTACACTCCTCATTGAACCAGTGTTTGTCCCCTGGCTTGATGGTAATAGGGTAATCGTAGAGTGAGGGATATACCGGGCCATGAGATTGTGGTGGAATACAATTCTACTGCTGCTGATGGTCCACAGCATCTCATGGATGCCCAGTTTTGAGCTGCTAGATCTGTTCTGAATCTATCCCATTTAGCATGGTGGTAGTGCCACACAACACGACAGAGGGTGTCCTCAATGTGAAGACGGGACTTCGTCTCCACAAAGGATGTGTGGTGGTCACTCCTACCAATATTGTAATGGACAGTTGCGTCTACAACATCACAACAGTGACTACACTTCAAAAGTACTTCATTGACTGTAAAACGCTTTGAGATGTCCGGTAGTCATGAAAGGCGCTATATAAATGCCAGTCTTTCTTTACGACAAGTAGATCGGGGAGGCCAAGGTTTTAATTGTATTCAGGTGGTGTATATTAATTGGGTGTTAATTGTATTCAGGTGGTGGGTGTTGATTGGAGACTCTCTTGTGTTCATATATATGGGAGCAGGCTCGGGAAGTCGAGGAAGCTTATCTTGGTGGTGTATGGTATGTAATGTGTGCTCTGTAAATAAAGGCTCTAGTATTCTATCCTTCACCACCTGGCTATCCAACTTTTACACAAGGTCAAGTAAGTTTTTCCCTTGTGTTGGTTCTCTCACATTTGCCCCAGGCCCAGTCTGGCAGCTATATCCTTCAGGACTCGGCCAGCTCAGACAGTAGTGGTGCTACCGAGCCGCTCTTGGTGATAGACATTGAAGTCCCCCACCCACAGTACATTCTGTGCCCTTGCTGCCCTCAATCCTTCTTCCAAATAGTGTTCAATACAGAAGAGTACTGCTTCATCAGCTGAGGGAAGGCGGTAGGTGGTAATCAGCAGGAGGTTTCCTTGCCCATGTTTGACCTGATGCCATGAGACATCATGGGGTCCAGAGTCAATGTTGAGGACTCCCAGGGCCACTCCTTCCCGACTGTATACCACGGTGCCACCATCTCTGGTGGGTCTGTCCTGGCAGCGGGAAAGGACCTACCCAAAGATAGTGATGGAGGAGTTTGGGACATTGGCTCATTGGCTGAAAGGTATGATTCTGTGAGTATGACTATGCCAGGCTGTTGCTTGATTAGTCTGTGGGACAGCTCTCCCAATTTTGGCACAAGTCCCTAGATGTTAGTGAGGAGGACTTTGCAGGGTTGATTGACTGGGCTGGGTGTGCCTTTCCTGTGTCTTAATCCAGTGCCTAGGCTATATAACACTGTCTTATAATTAGCCTGACTGATATTATTTGTGTGTCCCTGTCACTTCATTATTTATTGAGATAGATCATTAGCGCATGCACATCTAAATGCAGAAATCCTGAAGTTGCGGTCAGTCATTCACTGCTCCAACACAAGCTGCGTTGTGGACCCCCCCACCCCATAGTGGCAATTAGTGAAACTGAAAAAAACCTGGGCTTTTCCACAGTAATATTGCTGTTAAACACCCATTAAATGTTAAGCCTCATTGGAATAGGTGTAACCGGGGTTTTAGCAGTGTATTGACTGCTAAACAACCGTTCTGGCCCTGAAAAATGAATTTCTATATTTGTGGAATGTCAGATTTCTCCATTATGATAAAAATTACAATTTTTTAAAAGAAGTATCTAGATAGAAGAAGTCAAAGAGTGAACTCATAGCCTTTACACTTGAGTGACTATAGCTAACATTTGCTCCAGTGGTTTAACTGGGCCATTGTTATAAGCAATAGTGTGGTAGAACAAAAAAGTTGCTTCTATCCAAACATGAATATAGCATCAAAAGCAAAATGCTGGGGATGCTGGAAATCTGAAATAAAAACATAAAATGCTGGCAATACTCAGTAGGTCAGGTAGCATCTTTGGAGAGAGAAACGGAGTTAACGTTTCAGTCGATTACCTTTCTTCTGAATTCACACGAATATAACACCAGTACTTATACAAGTTGGAGCTTCTAACAATCTACTTCTATTGAGAATGTGCATTATGCACAATCAACTTTAGTGTGCATACTGATTTACTTTATATAGTGTGCACATTTGTAAAAATTTGATCTATAGTATGATGCATACAAAAATATGTAAAATAATGCATATAAATATATATATTCAGTCCTATGTTGGTTTCAAGCTAAATGTATACAAGAACTGCAGGCGCATATATAAGCAAGAATTCTCATCCTCTGAAAATCCATTGTTTGGTGTACTGCATACCGAATGAATTTCGCAGAGGCCATTCTTAACGGAGGATAATCTGACACTATAATTGCAAAAGCAGAGTTGACATTTGACATAGGCGGTTTACATTTCTGATATAAGAATGCACTGAATTAATGTACAGACACTAAAGTACCTTGTATACAAAGCATAAATAATGCTGATATCGCATGAATAAAATTGATTATTAGGGGTAAATATTAGGAGGTATTTTGATCCATTCGGTCCCTTTTCATATAAAAACATTTGCTTTACTTTCTTTGGATGAATTATTTCCAATGTCATATAAAACTGGTTGTACCGGAACACTTGCTGTATGAAACCATTACACAATAACACAGTTGATTATATGAGAAATTTCATTGAATAAAATAAAATTACTTAAGGAAACTTGATGCTCATTTCGGCTACAGAAGACTAGGTGGCTGTATTTGGATTATTTTTGAATGTTAAATTGCATAGATTGAATTCAATTAGACACTTAATTGGAATAACCTGCAAAGGATAAATATTAAAATTGGCTGAAGAGATGTTAGTAGCTGCACCTGTTTACAATGTTTACAATTAATTAAATGAAAACATTTTTCCCTGTAGGTTTTGATATGACTGCATCAATTGGAAATATCACTTTTCGTGCATCCACTCTACTACCAGGAGTTATCCCTATAGACCAATCTTCCCAGCTCCTTATTGGACCAGGTCAACATAATGTGGCTGTTTATGCAGGAAATGACGCTGTAGAGAAATATCAGAACTTGACAATTAACCTTCTTGTTGAGATCGGTGGTTTGCAGGCTGATTTAGAGTCATCTGTCCTGCAACTGGGCAGTAACCTCAGCATAAGTGTCTCCGTATCTCAGGGTGCACCAATAAGTTTGAAATTTGATTTTATCGATGCTTACAATATTTCGTCTTATACAGCGGAGAGTCCTAATGGAAAGTTTCCAGTTTATACATTTCCAATGCAGCAGAAAGGTAAAAGTTTCATCTTTGTTGGATTAAATTTTTTTTCGCAAGTATGTTAATTGTAACATAACATTAATCAATTCGCACTAGTGAGAAAACACATTGGCCCGGATTTTGCAGTGGGCATTGACGGCAAACTCTTGGCATTCGCCATCATTACCCCTCTGAAACTGATCGTAACTTCAGGATTTAGCGCGTGCACATCTAAATGCAGAAATCCTGAAGTTGCGGTAAGTCATTCACTGCTCCGACATAGGCTGCGTTGTGGACCCCCCACCCCATAGTGGCAATTAGTGAAACTGACAAAAACTTGGGCCTTTCCACAGTAATATTGCTGTTAAACACCCATTAAATGTTAAGTCTTGTTGGAATAGGTATAACTGGGGTTTTAGCAGCGTATTGACTGCTAAACAACCGTTCTGGCCCTGAAAAATAAATTTTTGTGGAATGCCAGATTTCTCCATTATGATAAAAATTACAATTTTTTAAAAGAAATATATTTTAAGTTTTTTCCTGATATTTCAGTTTCTACCTTAACCCCATGTGTATGTCCCAATATTTATTTTGCTCTCTGTAACATTTTTTAAAAATGCAGATGATCAGTGCTTTTCATTTCCTGGTTTGCTGCCTGTGAGAATTCTTTAATATAATTGGCTGCTTAGACAGCTTGATGACATCACTGCTGCATCGCACTAGGAATCTCCCTATTGGCAGCGCTACAATCAATTACACGTCGAGAAACCTAAAGCTTTCAAATTATGGGCCAATAATCTTTTACAACACTATGATACAATACCACAGAACTTCCATTTTTTGATCCAATTATACATCAAATTTGTAGATGGTAATGTCCGATGAATACAATGCTACATTTGTTCCATCCCTTTTTAAAAATATAGAAGAGGAGTTACATATAACTTGTGTAAGATGTGCGGAAATCGCCCCTCGCCCTGACCAACAGTTTCCAAAGTTCAGACCTGTCGAACAGACAACACAAAACCCAATAAATCTGTGAAAAACACCTTTTCTTAAAAATCAGTACAAGATTACAAGTATGTAGTGTATAATAATTCCCAATTATACCTCAGCATAGAAACATAGAAGATAGGAGCAGGAGTAGGCCATTCAGTCATCCCTTTACTTTAAGCTCAAACAAAACACCACATACGTACTAACCCCAGCGAGTGGTCAATCCGGCAGTCACTAGACGTATGATTTCTGGCAACTGACCAGGTCGCCCGGCTGCAGCAACGAGTGGTCAATTTACAGCATCTTTTATACCGTAAAATCTGGCAACCCTCCCACTGCGTACGTGTCCCTAACTATACGGCATTAGTTGTTTTTCACTTCCTCAATAGTCCGTTAAGCATCCGTGGGCTTCATGGCCAGTTACATTCCAAAGTCTGAAGATGTTTCTGTTTGTACTGATTCCACAGCTCAATAGTCTGTTCCCACAGAACTTTCAAAGATTGTTTTCCTTATCTGTTGAAAGACAATTGGCAGCTTTCACAGATTACAACCACAGCATCTTATTTTACAAAGTTCTCACAGCAACCAGCCTTTTGTCCTCGCGAAGCATGATGGTACATAAAATGTGGTCAACTTTTAAGTTTGGTCAAGTTACAGCAAAAGTTATAGCAAATCGTGTGTTCTTACATTTGTCTGATGCTTCCCTTGGGTTGAATTTGTGTCCCATCGAAGTCTGGCACTATAACCTACTTAGCAATAGCACTATTTGAGTTTGGTTCATCAATGGCCCAGTTAGGGATCTGTGCCTGCGCTCAGGCACTGGTCGCTTCATTAAAATGGAATGGGTGTAAGAAACCATGAAGAGGCCCCCCCCCCCCTCAGTCAAACTCTCTCCCTCTAATATTACCTGATATTCAGTATCAGTGACATGTTTCAGAATGAGTAAGTTGGAGAGGGAAGGAAATGGAATAAAATATCAAGAGTTTAATTTTGAAGATGTAATGAAACATCTTGATTTTCAAGTTGCTAATTCTGCCTTTTCCCTCTGCTAATTACAGGTATATTTTTAGTGACAGTCACTGCTTCAAATATCTTATCTATTGTGCAGCATGTTGTTGGACACGTCAGTGTTACAAATAACCCTTCAAAAAGGAGCATCGCAATAACACGAGGTAAGCATTGAAATGTGGAGTGTGGCAAATTTCTGAACACTTTGCTGTTGAAATTCAAAATCTCATTCCTCAGCTATGAACATTGTTTTTCCACTTGTTTAATCAGTGCCGCCTGTGACCTGTGCGAATACTCATGGTTTGGGGCTGTTTAGAAATAAAAATCAACCTTCAGTGTCAGGCACTCTTCAAGGAATACCATAAGTTTCAAGACATAAGTTTCTGTTTCCTTACTCTAGTGTGTTTCCAATACGACAAAGTAATATAAAATAATGGTTTGAAATAAAAACAGAAACATGGGAATGAACATCAAGTCTGTCTGCATATGTGAAGAGATAAGACATGTTAATATTTTGGGTATGGACCCTTGGTTCAAAAATCCAAAACGTTAACCTATCTTTTCTCTTTACTGACTGACCTTCTGTGTGTTTCCAGTGTTTGCAGTATTTAAAAAATTTGTAAAGTCTTATTGCTCAAGCAAATACTTTGAGCAGTAAATATTTGCCCTCATAACAGGAATATGCTGGATATCCAGGCTCTAGTAATGAGAGTCATACTGGCCCAGATATTCCGATCGCAGGTCTCCTGCGGGCGGAGGACTGCGATCTGGAAAAATCTGCACCCTTACCTGAGGGCTCCCGGGAGGCGCACAGTTCTGCTGCTGGGCCTCTCCAAACTGCCGGTGCGCAGGGCCCACGTATCCCAGAGGCGCAGGCGGTTCGCAGCGACCCTGGGATCACGTGGGCCATGGGGAGCCAATCAAAGAAGGGAATCTCCATACATTTGACAGGAAGACCTGTCAAATATATGAATGGAGATCACCCCCAAAACATAGTAAAACTTTAAATAAATTTTTAAAAAATCACATTTTTAAAATGACTTGAAAGTACAAATAAATTAACTATTTTAAACTAAACTTTAAATTTTTGAAAAAAATAATTAAAAGTTTTTTACAGGGCTAAAAATAAACTTACTTTTTTTTAAAAGTATTTTTAAATGATAAACCAGTGGAAATTATTATTATTTTTTTTTTTTACTTTTTTCAACTCTTATCCTGGTAAAAGCAGGCTTTACGCCCGCAGAGGCCCTTCTCCAGGGCAGCCGGAGGATCTGTCAAGAGCTTTCTTAACAGATCGGAAATGCCGGTTTCCAGCGCCTGCGCAGTGCATGCCTGAAACTGGCATTTCCGATGTCCCTATGGGTGGGTACACAGCGCGTACCCCCCCCGTAGGGATCGGAATATCTGGCCCAATATTTTTGGACATTCAGAACATTTTCAGGTGTTGTGTAATTGCGCCTGTGGAAACCTTGTAAAGTCAAGTAAAAGATTAGATTTTAAGCATCTCAACCTGCTGATGTTGGTAAAATTTGAAAGCAACAGCAGAGGTCAACTGCTTCCTGAAAAAGAATGAATTCCACTTAACAAGCCACGAGTGTTAACACAAATCACAAGCAGAAATTCAAAGGCAGTGCTGGTCACTGTCCACTTGCTCAATGTTCAGATCTGAAGAATGAGATGTACATTTCAACAGTGCCTGTGGAATATTATTAAAACATTAACCCTTTTTAAATGGTTATTTAATTAAAAGGAGTTGTGTCTTTTACAGATTCACAAAATATAAGGAATAGTGCCAGAAGAAAAAGAGGTTTACCTGAAGTAAGTAATTATAGCTGACCACATTTTTAGTTACAAAACCAAATGCATTCATTGGGGTACAGAAGGTGATTATTATTGTGCCAGATACAGTTTTGTGGTTGGTTGGTTAATAATTACTGGTAGCTATTCTATGGGTAGTTTTATGGGTGATCCCATGGTCCCAGAGAACCGTGCTGAAAGGAGTTCATTAACAGTATTTGCTGTACATTAGAGGATGGATTTTCAGTTTGTGGCAGCTCCAAAGATATCTGCAGTGGAGGGTTCCATGACATCCTGTGCTTCTTCCCATGTGTTGTGGAGTATTTTAAACCAACACTCGACACAAGGTTTTAGATCGATAGTCAAGTTGTCTTTATTGCACCGGTGGGGATACAGTCTACTCTGTCTTAGCCAGACTTTTCCAAATTGGTACAGCAAGCACTACATTTTTATACATTACAACATATATGTCCAGCTCATTCAAAATTAATTCCTGCCACCTGATTGGACCTTGGCCTGCATGCATCTTCACTGATTGGTTGCCTATGCCGCGTTACATTAAAGTACCGCCTTTATTATTGGAAAAGTATATGTCCGTTATCCCACAAGCTGTTGTTGCACCTATGACCTTTGTTTATGCCAGATGGGGTCTCATCAACATTGTACTTCTGACTCATTGTCCTCCTTTCCTGCCTCTTTACTTCCAACTCATTGTTTTACTTTCCTGCCAGAACAGAACTTGCATCCTTTTAGGCCTCTTATGGTTCTCAACTGCCAGTTCAGCAACTTAGAAAAAGCTTACTACTGAGATTATTGTCTTTATTACACCATTCAGTGAAACTGCCAGCGATGTCCGTTTAACTCTTTCCCCACTGCACTATGTATGCTCAAATTGCTGCCATAGAAGCCTGGGTGCCAGAATAGGGAAAGTTTCATTCAGGGTTGCAAAGGAGCTGGGATGCATATGAGCATTGCTTGGGGCTTTGTTGATCCCACTGAGTCCATTAGGTCTTCTTCCCCAGAGGCCAATAGCCAAACTGAGCCAATGCTCGGTATTAGTGCCGTGGCAGGAATGAGCACTAATAATAGTGTTATCTATCAAGATGACACTACATGTGGGCCAGCTTGCCCAACCGCAACACACAAGGTCATTCTTGGGATTTGGCTGACGTGAGACAAGGGTCACCTTGATCCTAGGTGGCTCCTATTGTAACACAACAGCCAGGCTCCATTTCTATTCCTGCCACTGCGGTAGCACCTAGGAGAAGGCAAGCGTTATGAACATCTACTTCATACACTGGCAACAAGGAGAAGCACCATAATAAGGAGCACTAGGCACACAGACAAGGTGGTTTCTTGTTAAGAGTAAGGTTCTGTGCACTGACATTGGTTTTGTAAAGGTTTGTAAATTGCTTTCATCAGCTGGCATGAAAGGAGCTTTGTAAGTTAATCCGCACAAAGAAAGGTCTGCAAAAGATGACGCATTTACGGATGGAAGTGAGGAAATGTGGATAATTTCCTCAAGTTTCTGCCAGCCTCCCACCATGACACCACTGGGAATCCGGCACAACATACCAGTAAAAGACAGTAACATGGTTATGCTGGGTCCTCACTGACTCCAGGAGTTCCTTGTTGGCCTCATAAGGGACAGAACCTCCACCTGCCCCCTTACAAGGCCAAAGGTGCCAAGTGGGTGGAGCAGGGACTCCCTGTTATGTGACCCCTGCATAACACTGCTGAGGGAAATGAGGCATTTTGACCTTCTGAAGGGTGCAAGAAAATTCCACCAAGGGGAGGGAGGATGCAGGCAAGGACGTGACCTAGACACATAAAGAAGAGGTATTGCTTTTTAAAAAAAAAAAAAGATTTTGAATAGCCCCCCTTACACAGGGGCTGATGGAGGGCTCAGGAGTCAGACACTGGATATTCTGGCTGTATGGGTCAGGCGGGTGTTGGAGTTGCACCTGTAGTGGCGTGGGTTCCCACTGGCCCCTTACAACTGAGGTCTCCTCCTGCTGTCCCTGCAAACTCAGGAAGGGTCAGTGCTGGAGGAGCATGATCTCAGTATAACTGCCAGTGTCATGATTCATGAATTTTCAGTTTCAGGTGCAGGATTATTATTGTAGTGGCCAGATGTTGAAGTCAAGAGAAGGTCTGCTGTACAAGTGTGGCACAACCTCCTCCAGCAGCCAGCAATAGGCTATTCTCCACATCCTCTAACGGCTGCTATTGCAGTTCCTTTTGCCACCTGTGTCAGCCTTCCTACACCAGAGGGTTCACATCGAGACCTCTTTTCAAGGTGAAGTTGTGCAGTCGAGGTCTTTAAAAGTACAAAGGAATTTGATAGAGTAGACATAGAGAAGATGTTTCCACTTGTGGGGGAGACCAAAACTAGGGGTCATCAATATAAGATGGTCACTAATAAATCGTCACTAATAAATCCAGTAGGGAATTCTGGAGGAACTTTATCCAGAGAGTGGGTAGAGTGTGGAAATTGCTACCACATGGAGTAGTTGAGCCGAATAGCATAGATGTCTTTAAGGGGAAGCTAGATAAGTACATGAGGGAGAAAGGAATAAAAGGATATGTTGATAGGGTGGGAGGAGGCTCGTGTGGGCATAAACCAGTTGGGTTGAATGGCCTGTTTCTGTGCGGTAAATTCTATGTAACATGTGGCATGACCCTTTGTAAAGTGAGGCCTCAGCAGGCACTGCTCCGTGGACAAATGCAGGTATAGGTGCCTCTCCCTGTATATTCTGATGTGGGGCTACCAATTGGGTTGGTGATGCATGCCTCGGATGCTGCCTCCCCAGCCTGGCATTCCTCTGTTGCTCCTTCTTGTCATCTGAAAAGTCAAGATACAGGAGAATTGTCACTGTGATGCCCATTGTGCTACTGTTGTGCAGCCTTACCATGGGAACTTTCTTAAGTCTTCTACCTTTTGCACTTGTTCCAAGGTGCAGTGAGCCCTATATAGAGCGTTGACCTGCTAGGCAAGCTGCACTGCTGTCCTCTAGGTTGGGTGCTCTGGAGTGCCAAACGGAGCAACCCTCCCTGAACCCACAAGATGCAGCGGCACCTTTATTCCACCAACTATTATACATGGTCTTTGGGTGCTGTGCCACTCCATCACTTGCCGACAGACTTCATTTCCTGCCTCCATATTTGTTTTGCCATCCATTGTTTTTTTGCCAACACTGCCTTTGGACAGCCAGATGTTTTTATATCCCCTCCGCCCCTCCATGTAGTCACTTGCCTTTATGTAGATGCAAATCTTTAAATTCCATCTCTCTTTGTTTTAACTTCCATCTCTCTTTGTTTTAACGAGTGCTCCGCAGCCCTATTCCTGGCTCTTGTATTTTTATTTTGTATTTTTTTTCCCCAGCTGGCATTTGGCCGTTGTGCCAGTTATGCTTTCATTCCTTTTTGTTGCTTTGAACTTCCTTTATTGGCACCAGAGTGTTGGTCAATAGGGATCCTCCAAGCTGACATGTCCGTAGAAAGAGGAGGAAACGCAGAGGGCTGCCACGCAGGTCAGGATCTATGACCTCTCGCACCCCCACATCAGCAGAGAGACGTAACATGCCTCACTTCAGCCGACATCTTGCTGGTGGAGGCTCCTCTTCCCAAAGGAAGCTATGCCTGCAGCCCCCTACACCCAGAGAAGAACAGAGGGGGAGAAAAACAAGAGATGGAAAGACTTTATCAACTTCAAAAATTCACATCTCTTTTCATTCAAGTAGCATCTGTACAAATTTTATTTACTTTTGTAAATGATCAGGTAGAATTAGTAAACCTGAAAGAACCATGTACTGGGTGTGGGAATCCCCTGACTTCTACTGATGACCCAGTTGCCTATTAAGCTTATCAGATTCGTAGACGAGCTAATCAGTTTAAATTGTTTAAGAATTTATAGTGTGACTATAAAATATAATATATTGCTTAAAATACAAAATTGCTGAGGTGCATGATGCATTATACATTTTCTTTAAGATCACACCAAAAATAAGTTGCGGTTGCAAGAGTCGACTAAAGTTGATTATTTTATTTTTACAGAATTTTAAAATTTGTACAGCGAGATGCCCAAGGCCAGAAACAGATGCAACAGAAAAATTACTGCAAGAACTTCCAAATTCTGAGGAATTTTTTAGCAGCAATGCTGAGGATGAGCTCGAGCAGGTAAACAGAGTAGAATAAGGTCATGATTTTTTTTGTTTGGGAACAAATTTCCTTATTGGTAAGGGAATGAGTGACATATACAAAGATAGACAGAACAACCAAGAGGCATAAAAATTACTCTGATTACTATAGCAACATCAAAAATATACTTAGTGAACATACAGAGAAACAGACAGTGGGTCTAAGAGAGAGTGGGAGAAATAATGGAAACCACACACAGCCCTGGTGCTCTTCAAGCATTCTGTTTGTTTGTGAAGGAATGAGATGATCTCACTAATACGAAGTCAAATATTTTGACACTGCTTCCGGTATGTAACACACGATGAACTGGAATTTTGGGGAGCAACCGCCAGTTGAGGGCTGCAGGATGCATGAAGTGCCTCCAGGCATTTCCAGCAGGATCAGGGACAACCGGGTGGGAGGGGCAAGGGTTGTACGGGGGTAACGAACAGGGCATGAACAGTTTTTGACTTAGTCTCGTCTTCATTGCTTGTTCCAAATGGATGCTCTACAGCCGGAGCATTCCTCAGGTACTGTAGTCACATTGTAGGGGGAAACTCTAAATGAATGGGGTCGCCACAGTGGGATACTGTACGATAAGGTCCCGTATAAGAGATTAGCGTACAAAGTTAAAGCACATGGGATTGGGGGTAAGGTACTGTCTTGGATAGAGAACTGGTTGGCAGACAGGAAGCAAAGAGTTGGAATAAACGGATCTTTTTCTGAGTGGCAGGCAGTGACTAGTTGGGTACCGCAGGGATCGATGCTAGGACCCCAGTTATTTATAATATATATATAAATGATCTAGACAAGGGAACTAGATGTAATATCTCCAAGTTTGCAGATGACACAAAGCTGGGTGGGCGTGTGTGCTGTGAGGAGGATGCAGAGAAACTCCAGTACGATTTGGACAGGTTGGGTGATTGGGCAGATGCATGGCAAATGCAGTATAATGTGGATAAATGCGAGGTTATCCACTTCGGTGGCAAAAACAGGAAGACAGATTATTATCTGAACGGCAATAGATTGGGAAAAGGGGAAGTGCAACGAGACCTGGGTGTCCTTGTGCACCAGTCGCTGAAGGTAAGCATGCAGGTGCAGCAGGTGGCTAAGAAGGCAAATGGTATGTTGGCCATCATAGCGAGAGGATTCGAGTACAGGAGCAAGGATGTCTTGCTGCAGTTGTACAGGGCCTTGGTGAGACCACACCTTGAGTATTGTGTGCAGTTTTGGTCGCCTTATCTGAGGAAGGATGTTCTTGCCATGGAGAGAGTGCAGTGAAGATTCACCAGACTGATTCCTGGGATGGCAGGAATGACATATGAGGAGAGATTGGGTCGATTAGGCTTATATTTGCTAGAGTTTAGAAGAATGAGAGGGGATCTCATTGAAACTTAAAATTTGAACAGGACTAGACAGACTAGATGCAGGAAGGATGTTCCCGATGGCGGGGGAGTCCAGAACCAGGGGTCACAGCCTAAGGATAAGGGGTAAGCCATTTAGGTCTGAGATGAGGAGGGATTTCTTCACCCAGAGAGTGGTGAACCTGTGGAATTCTCTGCCACACAGGGCAGTTGAGGCCAATTCATTAAATATATTCAAGAAGGAGTTAGATATATTTCTTAAGGCTAAAGGGATCAAGGGATATGGGGAGAAAGCAGGGATAGGGTACTGAATTTGGATGATCAGCCATGATCTCATTAAATGGCGGAGTGGGCTCGAGGGGCCGAATGACCTACTCCTGCTCCTATCTTCTATGTTTGTATGTGGTAGGCACCTGAGATGTGTCCTTGGACCTCTGCACCCAACAGTAAAAAATGTATCTGGTGCTTACTGCTGAAGTAATAAAAAATAGCTTTAGTGTAAAAGTTGCAATGCATCTTTTTAGAAGATATGGAAATAAGGGGTGAGTTCCAACTGGGATCTATTTGGAAGTTGCTGAATTTTTCCTATTCAGATTTGGAGGATATATGTGGCCCATAAGATAAATGCTACATTTTAAAAAAGTAGACTTTAGCAGCTCATTAAACTTAAAGCTACTCTATTAAAAGTTAATGCAAGAGTGGAAATTCAAATTTTGCATTTGATGAAATGTAAAGTTTTGAATCCCCATGAATGATTGACAGCCTAAACACCACGTAAACATGTGCTCATTTTGCACTGAGCAATGCTAATTTTACATCAGAATATTTCAAGTATTAAATAGAATCAAAAGACCATTTTAAAGTGACAATTTTAAATAATATTTTAAATATAACCAGATGAGAAGTATTAAACAAGCAGAGGAGAACGTCAGATCAGGGGGCTGAGTTTCCGCTAGCTAACACTGGTTTTTCCAACGTAACCCGTCCGAAATCGTCCAAACCAACGCAAAAGATTGAGGAATTGCAAGCGCAAGTTACGCCCAGCACAAATCGTGTTTCTGTGATCTTTTAAAAAAACATCACGCCCACAAAATTGGCCACGCCCCCAGATTGAATTAATCACCACGGCGAGTTTCCGCTAATTGCGCCTGTTTGCGGCCCTTTGCGCGTGCTCTTAAAATTTTTGTAGGCGCAAGGGCACTAATAGGCACCTTTTTTTAAAAAAGATTTTAAAATTTAAAAGGATTTAATTTACTAAGAAACTGGCTACTGTATATCTATGAAACTAGTCACTGGTTCTGTATAGTTTTTTAAAAGGGCGGGGGAGTGGGACTAGCTGAAGTGCTCTTGCAGAGAGCCGGCACGGGCTCGACGGGCCGAATGGCCTCCTTCTGTGCTGTAACCATTCTAGGATTCTATTAAGAGTCAACCACATATTGTGGGACTAAGGTCATGTAGGCCAGACTGGATAGGGGTGAAAGCTTCCTTTCCCTGAAGGACATTTGTGAACTAGTTGGAATTTTACTAGAATCCAACAGCTTTTTCTTGGTCGTTTTTCTGTGGTAGGCCACAATTTACCAACTTTATAGAGTTCAATTTCACAGTTTGCTATGGGTGCTAGTCCAGTAGCACAACCACTGGCTGCCGTTCTCCTTACTTAAAGTCATTTCAAGGGATTTGGAAAGCAATTTTAAATCTAACTGCATTCTCATTTACACTACAGCTGCAGACCTGCAGCCGATTCACTGTAGATAGTAAAGTATAATTGGGGCAGTTATTCGTTCTTTAGAGTTGAAAAAAAAATCTCTTGATAATAGAGTTATGCTGCTCCAAGAGTCATAGAGTTATACAGCACAGAAAGAGGCCCTTCGGCCCATCGTGTCCACACCAGCCATCAAGCCCTGTCTATTCTAATCTCATTTTCCAGCACTTGGTCCGTAGCCTTGTATGCTATGGCGTTTCAAGTGCTCATCTAAATGCTTCTTGAATGTTGTGAGGGTTCCTGCCTCTACCATCCTTTCAGGCAGCGAGTTCCAGATTCCAACCACCCTCTGGGTGAAAAAGTTTTTCCTCAAATCCCCTCTAAACCTCCTGCCCCTTATCTTGAAACTATGCCCCCTGGTTATTGACCCCTCTACTAAGGGGAAAAGTTCTTTTCTATTTACCCTATCTATGCCCCTCATAATTTTGTACATTTCAATCAGGTCCCCCCTCAGCTTTCTCTGCTCTAAAGAAAACAACCCCAGCCTGTCCAGTCTTTCTTCATAGCTGAAGTGCTCCAGTCCAGGTAACATCCTGGTGAATCTCCTCTGCACCCTCTCCAATGCAATCACATCCTTCCTATAGTGTGGTGACCAGAACTGCACACAGTATTCCAGCTGTGGCCTAACTAGCGTTTTGTACATCTCCATCATAACCTTCCTGTTCTTATATTCTATGCCTCGGCTAATGAAGTCAAGTATCCCATATGCCTTTTTAACCACCTTATCTACCTGTCCTGCTGCCTTCAGGGATCTGTGTACATGCACACCAAGGTCCCTCTGATTCTCTGTCCTTCCTAGGATCCTACTATTCATTGTGTATTCCCTTGCCTTGTTAGTCCTCCCAAAATGCATCACCTCACACTTTTCAGGGTTAAATTCCATTTGCCACTGTTCTGCCCATCTGACCAACCCATCTATATCGTCCTGTAGCCTGAGGCTTCCCTCCTCTGTATTTACCACTCCACCAATTTTCATGTCATCTGCGAACTTACTGATCATACCTCCTACATTCATATCTAAATCATTAATGTACACTACAAACAGCAAAGGACCCAGCACTGATCCCTGTGGTACACCACTGGACACAGGCTTCCAGTCACAAAAACAACGTTCGACCGTCACCCTCTGCCTCCTGCCACTAAGCCAATTTTGGATCCAATGTGCCAAATTGCCCTGGATCCCATGGGCTCTTACCTTCTTGACCAGTCTCCCATGCGGGACTTTGTCAAAAGCCTTACTGAAGTCCATGTAGACTACATCAACTGCACTACCCTCATCCACACACCTAGTCACCCTCTCGAAAAATTCAATCAAATTGGTTAGACATGATCTCCCCCTGAAAAAGCCATGCTGACTATCCTTGATTAATCCTTGCCTCTCCAAGTGGAGACTAATTCTGTCCCTCAGAATTTTTTCCAATAATTTCCCTACCACTGATGTTAGGCTCACTGGCCTGTAATTCCCTGGTTTATCCCGACTACCCTTCTTGAATAGTCCTCTGGCACCTCCCCTGTGGCCAGAAAGGTTCTGAAAATTTGTGTCAGAGCCCCTGCAATCTCCTCCCTTGCCTCACACAGCAGCCTGGGATACATCTCATCTGAGCCTGGGGACTTATCCACTTTTAAGCTTTCTAAAACCGCTAGTACCTCCTCCCTCTCAATACTAATTTGTTCAAGTATATCACAATCCCCCTGCCTGATTTCTATGCCTACATCGTCCTTCTCCATAGTGAACACAGATGCAACATATTCATTTAAAACCTCACCCACATCTTCCGGCTCTACACACAGATTGCCACTTTGGTCCCTAATGGGCCCTACTCTTTCCCTGGTTTTCCTTTTGCCCTTAATCAATCTATCTATCTTCTATCTATCTATTCTATCTATCTATCTATATATATATATATATATATATATATAGATAATGTTATATCAAAAGAAAGCTTATGATTAGGGGAGTGTCCTAGGCGTATTTACTTTTTTTTAAAAACGTTCAAAAAATGTACCAAATCCTCTAATTAGCGGTTGACCAATCAGGGGAGTGTCATAGGCGTATTTGACCAATCAGGGGAGTGTCATAGGCGTATTTACTTTTTTTTTAAAAACGTTCAAAAAATGTACAAAATAGCGGTTGACCAATCAGGGGAGTGTCATAGGCCTATTTACTTTCAAAAAATGTTTAAAATAGCGGTTGACCAATCCTACCGCTCATTAGCTTTGAGTGACGTGATGGTTGACCAATTGGGGGGCGTTTCATGGCGTTT